>NC_135984.1:12965565-13265565 GCF_053455715.1 Rhinoraja longicauda | reverse complement strand
CTAGTTGTTACACCCATTCCTTCAACACCTCAACCTTTGCATTTCACCTCACTCACCAAGACCTTTTACAGGCAAAGAATTGCTGGGTGGCATTAAATCTGAATTTTATTCAAGGGACATATCCTTAAAAATGCAAACTAACTCTCCTTCAACCAGTGGGTTATCTCACACTGATATCAGAGGTCAGTAAAACTGTAACCAAGAGTAAATATTGTTCCAAGTACCGTACAAATATCTGTGAACTCAGGTGACAGCTCATACCACGAAGTTGATGATTGTGGAGCTAATTTATCATCTGTGTAAAGTCCAAGGATATGTTTTGTGAAGAAACTTTAAAAAACAAAGTTCAGCAAAAGCCTGAAGCCAACTCATCACCTGATGATTCAGCGATATACTGACCTCTGTCCAGAAAGATGAGGATTTTTTCACTGTTTTTTCTGGGGTTCAGGTTATCTCGATCAACAGCAACGATTGACATTCCTTAGTTTGTGAACCTCACTGATAGAATGGGTCAGACTGGGTTTCACAGAAGAGCCTTATCATGTCTCCCGGCCCCAGAAAGAGTTAGCAAGTAAAATTTGAGGACTTGAATCTTGATAAGTTTCTTTGGTTCCCTGACCTGGGGGAGCTGTACTCCCTCGATGAAGGCACTTCTGACACCAGTTGAATTATTACTAATAAGGGCCTCTACTTTGGTCTGTGGTCTGTTAAGAACAGTGTCACAGTGAGTGGTGAAATCCTATCGTATGTCCATGGAAGGTCATCTGGTTGATTTAAAAATAAGTTTATCCAGTTTGTTTTAGTTTGCTCTTATCATGACTCAACCAAACCTGTGCTTCTAGCTCTCCTTCCATCTCTTCCATTTTGAGATCCTGATATTTGTAACTCAGTCATGGAGACCTCAAAGATCCCAAGCTAAAACAAGCAGTGGTATAAAGTTGTGAGTGTGGATATCAGGTGAGGAACAAATCTCAGTTGTGAAATCCCACTTTCAAATACCCACCAACATTCACATGTAATATTAACCAAACTGACTGTGGGAAGGAGATGGAATATGAATAACCACTCGATTGACAATGACCAGTTCCCTAAATTTCCACCCATTCAACTTACACCAATCCCATATGTAGTTCTCCAATTCATACCTTAGGCGATCTGCTCGTTTTTGTTTAACTATTATATTTTAATATCTAGGCATTGCTGAAAAGGTCAGCATGTATTACCATGACTACTCCAATTGCCTTTGGTGGTGGTCAGATACCTCCTTAAGCCACAGTGGTCATTATATGATGTTTAGGATGTTCCAGGAATTAGAACCACCAACAATGAAGAGTCAGCAATACATCTAATGAATGAATGACTGAATGAATAAGTTTATTGGCCAGGTATGTACACATACAAGGCAAATAGATCCACAGAGGACGCCATCTCTCTGGCTCTTCACACTGTCCTGACTCACCTAGAGAGACAGGGCACGTACGTGAGGATGCTATTCATAGACTATAGCTCCGCCTTCAACACGGTCATCCCCACCAAGCTCATCACCAAACTCCACCAGCTAGGCCTCAGCTCGTCATTATGTGACTGGATCCTGGACTTCCTGCTGGAACGACCGCAGGCAGTGAGAATGGGCCCGCACCTGTCCTCCACTATCACCCTGAGTACCGGCACACCACAGGGCTGTGTTCTGAGCCCCATGCTCTACTCCCTCTTCACACACGACTGTGTTCCTGCATTCGACACCAACACCATTGTCAAGTTTGCAGATGACACAACGGTGATCGGGCTGATCACCAACGGGGATGAAACAAACTATAGAGCAGAGGTGCAGAACCTGGCGGACTGGTGCTCGGATAACAACCTGTCCCTAAATACCACCAAGACCAAGGAGCTGATCATCAACTTCCGTAGGTCACATAACGGGGAATATGCCCCGATCTCTATCAACGGGGACAGTGTGGAGAGAGTGTCCAGCTTCAAGTTTCTGGGCACTCACATTTCGGAGGACCTAACGTGGTCCAATAACACTGCTGCGCTGGTCAAGAAGGCACAACAAAGACTGTTCTACTTAAGAACACTGAAAAAGTCCGGTCTACCCCAACAGCTGCTGACGACCTTCTACCGCTGCACCATAGAGAGCACCCTAACGCATGGCATCCCTGTGTGGTACCTCAGCTGCACGGAGGCAGAAAGGAAAGCTCTACAGCGGGTAGTCCATAGAGCTCAGAGGGCCATCGGAACACAGCTACCAGACTTGGAGGGCATCTACAACACACGATGCCTCAGAAAAGCCACCAGCATCCACAAAGACTCTTCACACCCCTGCAACAGTCTGTTCGAACTTCTTCCATCGGGCAGACGATACAAGGCCTTCTACGCCCGCACCTCCAGACTCAGGAACAGCTTCATCCCCAGGGCCATAGCTGCTATGAACCGGTCCTGCTGAGCCGGATGGCCACAACGCATAGATCAACTTGCACTTTACCCTGTCCAAAACTGTTACAACTGTTTCGTTTCGTTGGGTTGCTGCTGTCTAAATTACTTAAATTATTGCATCGTATGGGAGGCGCATTCCCAATCTCGTTGTACCCCTGGGTACAATGACAATAACGATATATTGTATTGTATTGTATTGTATTGTATTGTATTGTGTTGTATTGTATTGTATACAAGGAATGTGCCTTGGTGCTCCGCTCGCAAGTAACAACACAAACATACAGTAAACAATTGAGAATAAAGCATAAAACAATTAAACATTAAGAATACAACATTACGGTTTAAACGTGTGAGTGAAATAAACCAGAGCAAAAAGAGACTACACCATCTGAATCAAGATGGTGTGCAACTTGGAGGGGAACCTGCTGGTGGTAATGTGTCCCTGTACCTGGTCTCCTTGTTCTTCTTGGTATGGAGGTCACAGGTTTAGGAAGTAGTCTGGGAGAGTACATGCATTTTATAGATAGCATTCACTGCAGCCATTGTGTGCCAAAGTTTAGGATGTTAGTGTGGAGCTAATCAAGGAGGCTGCTTTGCCCTGGATGCTGTTGAAATTCTTGAGAGTTGTTCGTTCTGCATACATTCAGACAAGTGGGGTCTATTCCTTCACACTCCTAACTTGTGTTTTGAAGATGATGGACCTCCAACAACCAGAACCATCTTCTCATATGAGCCATGACCCCAACAATTCTTCCCTTGATACATATTGACCTCAGTTTTACAGCACTCCTTGATGCCACATATTAAACAACAGTTGCTCTTACTGCTGGGAATCACAAAAACGTTTACTTACTTTGCTGCCACCCAACATGGCACTAAGACTTTAAGACCATATTGTCTCAGGACTTCTCATTTAATAAATGCCCACAATATGCCCTAGGTTGCCCTGCAAGGCTCCTGAAAGAGGATTTTAAGGAGGACAATGCCATTACATGTTCCTGAAGTGAATATTGTGTTGAAGTTATAATCTGCAATGGTGTCCAGTCAGATTTCTTAACTGGTGTAATTTGACCGTAAATTGCCACATATTGCTCACACTTTTCCATTAAACAGACCACTGAAAAAAACAGACTCAGCAATCTAATTTCTCGTTAGGGGGTTTCATAGCACAGATAATCAGTCATTGTGAGCTCCAATAACACACTACCACTTTATGCAGTCTATTATGAATGAAAATCACTGACTGTGTAAAACAAAATCTCGTTTTCCCTCTGGCATTTTCAATTATCTTAAATGTAATCTCTAGCTAACTTTGTTGCTCTCTATTTATCACTTAACTTAAAAGTCCAATGTCCACCCTCAGTACATGTTAACATGATCAACACAAAAGCATTTGCTATTAAATTTAAGAATGGAAACCACATCATAAAAAAAGGATATCATAGCACATTTGGAATTTTGAACACTAGGTGTACTGGATTAAATGCAGGAACACTTTTAATCTTAAATAAAAGTGAAGAAATAAAGGAGAAAATAAGAAAGAAGAATTAATGTTTAGGCCAAAGGTCCTTTGTCATTGTCCTTGTCCTTTCATGCTTGTTGCACATTGTCTTTTCATGCTCATTGCATCTAAATCCTGAAACTCCATGATCAACATTGTGAATGTACCTCACCAGAAAGGTTGCAAGAGTTGACGAAGGAAGTTCACCACCACTTTCTCAAGGACAATTATGGATGGGCAATAAATACGGGTATGAAAAATGATGAGAGGCATAGACAGGGTAGACAGTCACAACCTTTCTCCCAGGGTTGAGAAGTCCAACAGTAGGGGGCATAATTGTAAGGTTGGAGGGGGAAAGTTTAATGGAAATGTGCGGGGCAGGTTTACGCAGAGTAGTGGGGGCCTAGAACGTATTGCCACGGGTGGTGGTGGAGGCAGATGGTGGCCTTTAAGAGGCTTTTAGATACACATGGAAGTGCAGAGAATAGAGGAATATGAATCATGCACATGCAGATGAGATCAATTTAACTTGGCATCATGTTTCCCACAAACATTGTGGGCCGAAGGGGCCGTTCCTGTGATGTACTGTTCTATATTCTAATACTGGCATTGCCAATGATATTCCCAACTTGAGAATTAAGAAATGCCAAAAAAATGATATTTGGTTCACAATTTCTTGATAAAATTGTAAAACAAAAGTGTTCTGATTAAAGCCCTGAACATTTATCTTAGTCTCTGTGCATCCATACTGGTTTTGATCGGGACCATTCCAGGAGTTAATTGTCCTTCCTGTGAAAAATGGTTTCCTTCACTCATTCCAATAGTTTGGCATTAATTTCAAGATTATGTTTCCTTTTTTCTGAAATGTACCCTCCCCAAACCCTTCCTCAGCTGCCAGAAAAAAAAATAGGCTTTATCTATTTGAGTGTATATTTGTTCCAAAATATTCATATAAATGAGAATGTATCAAGGTTATGCGATCAGGGCAACGTAACGCAACACTATATGCAAGATATGCAATAGAGCATAGGTGCCTTGGGTAATAGAAGTATTGATTTAAACCTCGAGGTGTACAAGCTGCTAGATCAGCAGAGATGCCCGAGAACTTTCAAAATTCTTGACCTAAAGTGCACATGACACAAGGGCAAGCACCCATTGATCATTAGTCAACAGAAGTTACCTATCTTAACCCAATCATCCTTATCAGGCTCGATATATATGTAAATATATCTGGGGCAACTTGTTCACAGAAGCTCAAAGAAACTTGCACAGGTTGAGGTAAGAGTTGCTTCTTTCTTCTTCATGGGCCAACTTGAGAGCTGTTTTTTGAATCAAGATACGTACTTATTATTTAATCAATATTTTAATTCCATTTAAAAAATAGAGAATATGTGAATCGCAGAGATTATTTGTGGTTACTCCTAACTGGAAATGTAACCATGTTTAGGAATGTCTATTAAACGGAAGAGAGAAATGAAAGAAGACAGAAAAAAATAACCCAAGGGAACAACGTTGAAATATTGTGGCATTGACTAGTTTTATAAGTAATTTTTGAAAACCAAAATGACTAAAATTTAAGGAAACAAATATGAAATACACACTAGATTTCAAGATGTGATTCTGGTTTGGATCTGAATCTTCCATGTGATTCTATCTGTGCAGGGTCCCGATCTGCCGCAGAAGTTTTAATAACTCAGACCTCATTCTACCAAGCCAGAGGAAGAAATGTAGGTGGAGGGGGAAGGAAGATTAGGTTACAATGCCAACCGCTGGTGTTACGATAGACCGAAATGTGTTGGCAAAATTAGATGATTTGCATTGGAAAGATTTTAAATTCTGCAATGCCTGTTGTTACTGCAACTTTACACGGATACATTTCTGGACCCTTTACTTTGTGCATTGCAGGGAATATGTATAACAAATTGTCAATCAACTTTCCATCACCTCCCTTTGAGTTTGTATTGAAACCAGGATTGTAAAATCAGATAGAGATGTAAAACGGGCTGGTGACCCTTCTTATGTTATACCACAAATTCAAGATTGTTCACTGTCCACGTCTTTGCATATGTATATGCAAAAATATACATGTCCATTGATATATGTCTACTTTCTTGCATTGGCTGTTCAAGGATCAATTGTCTCTGGAGCTTAAAAGCTAGGAATACTAAAAATGCTCCATTCAACTTATTTTCTCTTCGCATTCAGTTAATGTGTAGACATGGGTTCAAACTTGTAGACTTGGATGTCTCCAAAGCATCTAAAAGCAATAAGGTGCTTTTTAATTTACGGTTTCTGTTCTAGAAATCTCAACCGCTCATTGTTACTCTGCATTGCTATTTAGGGGATGATAACTAGATAACGAGATTTAGCAATGTTGGTGTTGGTTCAAAATCTGGTGATAACAAGCTTGCCCTTTTGCAAAATAGTTCCAGGAACCTTTTACTTGCACCATCGAGGAACGATGGGTTCCCAATGTAACTTCTTACCATCCAGCTGCGTGGCAGTCTCTCAGTACAGCAGTGGAGTATCAGTCTAAATGCTTATAATAATAGTAATAATAATAATAATAATATATTCCTTTATTCGTCCCACACCGGGGAAATTTAGTGTTACCGCAGCAAAGTGTATAGCAAGAGAGCAAGAGATCATTCATTATAAATAAAGATATATAAATTGTCATCAGTTTTCTGTGTGTTCTTAGCTGTCATTGTTGACTCGTCTGCTGGGAGCAGTGCTGGTTGTGCAGTCGCACAGCAGCGGGAAGGAAGGACCTCCTATATCTCTCCTTCACGCACTTGAGGTGAAGGAGTCTGTCACTGAAGGAGCTACTCAGTGCAGTGACAGTGTCCTGCATGAGGTGGGAGTCGTTGTCCAGCAGCGATGTTAGCTTTGCCATCATCCTCCTCTCTCCCACCACCTGCACTGAGTCGAGGGGGCAACCCAGGACAGAGCTGGCCTTCCTGGCCAGCTTGTCGAGTCTCTTCCCTCCACCGCTGATTTATTGGTAAATCTCTGACTCAAAGCAAATGCTCAACCAACTAAGCCATGGCGGACATTTGCCTACCTCTTAATTTTACCATCTCTTTACACTCTAATTTTGACTCTCTAAAAATTGGGTGCACGCTGCTTCTCTCAGTTCCCACATCCCTGTTGTCGCTTTAGAATAATTTTACAGTCAATAAAATGTACTACTTTTATCTGAATTAGATCCAATGGCAGTTAAATCTCAGTGATCATCTAGAGTAACAATTTTTGTATTTTCTGGACACATTTCAGGGCGGCACAGTGGTATTGCGGTAGAGCTGCTGCCTTACAGCGCCAGAGACTCGGGTTCGATCCTGACAATGGAGTTTGTACATTCTCCCTGTGAGGTTTCACCAGGTGCACCGGTTTCCTCCCACACTCCAAAAACTTTAGGTTAATTGGACGTGGTTAAATGATAAATTGTCCTTAGTGTGTAGGATAGTGGTGAACGGGGCCTGTTTCCGTGCTGTATCTATAAAGTCTAAAGCTGATCAGCCCATGCTGATAATTTAGCTGACTTCAGGTCAGCCGAGGGAGGTGTGCAATCAGCCAGAATTAATGCTGATTATTTCCGCTATAGTTTAGTTTAGAAATACAGCATGGAAACAGGTCCAAAATTATTCAATAATGTGGATAGTATGCTTCAAACACAGAAAAGAATGTTTTTTAAATATACATATATATATATATATATAATCTATATGTTTTTAATTCAGTGTTAAATTCATAAGGCTCTTGTTGGAAGAAGTGGTGGTGCTACTTGAGATTACTTTGACCCATTTTGAAACAATGTCAGAAACCAAGGCGCAAATTGGAAATGAGAGGGATAATTTAAAAGTTTGGCTCATGCTTGAGGAGTGAATGGAAGTGTCACCTTATCCACTTTTGCCCTCACAAGTGCAGAGGAGATCAAAGTCTAGCAATCCATTGTGTAACCGTTTTAGTTAATTTTCCTCTGGAATAAAGTGCAATAAAGACAATTCCAGGGCAGCTTCCAATCATTCTGGAAATTCAACCAAAAATTAAACAGCCTACTCACTAGTGCTTATTCACTAACTCAACATCATTGTTAACTAACTGCAACTTATCTAATTCAATCCAGAAAACAGAAAGGTGAAAATAATCAAAATGAAGATTCAAGTCACAGCTCTGGTTCTATTAGTTGCAACACTGGCTGGTATGTATATGATTCTTAGGGACATATCGGCCTGCAGATGCTGGAATCTTGTGCAAAGCTGGAGGAACTTAGCAGGTCAAGCAACATCTGTAGAGGGAAATGTAGACAATGTTTCAGGTCGGGACTCACCTAGCCCCACTTTTCCCCTCATCTCCTCTATCAGCTAGCTCCCCTCTACTTCTCCACTCTGAAGAAGGGTCCTGACCCAAAACATCATCAGACCATTTCCATCCACAGATGCTGCCTGACTCACTGAGGTCCTCCAGCAGTTTGTTTTTGTATACAACTCGTATATTTCTCTGAGATAAAGATAACAAATTACATTATTTCCTCAGGTACTTATTATCTAAAATGAAAAGCTTTGAGCACTGGGGAATGAAACTGTGTCCACCTTTTACACCCAATCAGCTCTGAACTCTTGTCAATTCTACATAGCTCAGTTTAGATATGATAGTCCCTCCGCACTGCCTTGTCAAACTCTCCCACAGTAGTTAAGCTGAAGCTAGACTGCACTCCTACCAAACATTCCCTTTTCCATTAATAACAATTTCAATGAAAAAAAGTGTTGGGAGTTCCATTAGTTCAATGTTATTTACTAATAAGAGATTGTTTGTTCCCATCCAAAGTCCCATCTTCATACACTATGAAATGCTATAACTTGGGGGTTAATTTGAGTCACTGTCAAATAGCGGTATTTTGGAGCCGGAGGCTTTCATTCCTCATCCTCATTCTTCCATAACCTGAATTACCTGAATTACCTGCCATTGTTAAAATCAGCCCCTTTATCACGATGAAACAATTGGTTAGGATAAAATATAGTTTGAATGGAGTTTGGATTTTTGCCTTGTCTCCTGGCTTAGTTTGTATATTTTCATTCTTTGACATGCACAGGCATTATCTTTTTTAGATGCTCAGTTCTAATCTCTGTACCTTCCATCTTAAATTTACAGCTTGTGATGCTGCCCCCTTGGAAGAGATCAGTCCCCCATCTGGGCCTATTGAAACTATAACAGGATATGCAAGGAAACTGACTGAAACCACAAGAGGTTTATTTGAAACTGTGTCATCCAATCCCACAGTTCAAGGGGGCAGGTAATGACAAAATCTTTATGATGTTAAAGAAGTTTGTATAAAAGCAGCATCTGATACTTAGGCAACTGTGAAGAGAAATCTTTCATGTAACTGTTTGATTTTTATAATTCTGTACTGATCAAGTAATTAATAGCAGATTATATAAAGAGCGAAACTTTGCCTTCAGTTTCTTCAAATACATCCAAGGAAAGGTTAGAGATGTAAAGTAAATCTCCCTCTTATGTTCACACCAAATATTCCCAACATCACAGATGCGTCCATACAGTCCCTTGTATATTGCAATAATAATTGACTTTTATTTTTCAGGGATTGGATTAGGACTCAAATGGAGAACCTGTCTGGATTAATCCAAAGTAAAAGAGAACAACTGTCTCAAAGATTGCAGCAGCTTACTGGACAAGATAATGAACAATAAAAGTGTGATTTTCATTCATTGTATTCTGTGAGATTTATGCTTTACTCAAAAAATAAAAATCTGAAAATCCCATGGCTTTCAAATTTGTTTGGGCAGCAGAGTGGTGCAACAGTTGTAGAAAAAGGAATTGATTGTCTACCCTATCCATGCCTGTCGTCATTTTATATAACTCTATTGGGTCCCCCCTGCAACTCCGGCATTCCAGAGAAAACAATCCTAATTTGTTCATCCTATTCCTGTAGCTAATATCCCTTAATTCGGACATCATTCTGGTTTCCCTCTCCAAAGCCTCAATATCCTTCCTGTAATAGGGTGACCAGAACTGCATGCAATACTCCAATTGCAGCCAAACCAAATAATAATTGAAACATAAATGTAAATCCAAGTTCAGTGGATGGTAACACCGCTCCCGATGTTGAGTCATTTAAAAGGGGGATTGAGCTAGATCTCCTCAACTTGGTCAAAAAGGCCCACTTCAAAATGTAATCACTACTCTAGTCACTCCGACCTCTGCGAGATAACCACTAATGAGGTGTTTGCACAGCAATCAACCAGAACCAGAAAGAAGTATCCAACGCTGAACACCAATTATAAAGAAGGAATTTAATCCACCGTCCTAGCAAACTTACATGATTCAGCATTTTCTCTGAGTGGAAATCCTTTGGGGCATGTTAAAACAAGACCTTTCCCATTGCAATGGCAGAGAGGGCCATTTAACATCAATTCACAGAGACTGGAGCGATCCAGGTTCTCTTGGATGGGTAGGAAAGAAGTTAGCCAGGAAGCAAACCTGGTGATGTGTGAAATATTGTTTGTACTTGTAAAGCTTTCAAAGTGTCAGAGTGCTTTTTAAATGTAGACTGATTCTGCCCTTATCCCCCACCCAAATTTTTCTGACAGGTCATGGATCATGGCCAGTGAACCCTGGTTATTTTCCACCCCATAAGCAAAAATGCTAACTGTGGTGGCCATACAACATTGGAAGTGATACCCTCTCAGCACCCAAATGTATTGGATGTTGTTTAAAAATAAAAAATAAATAGGGTTATTATTTGTGGGGAAACAAGAAAGTATTTAGAAGCAGGGTTTTGGATAGCTTTGTATATTTTCCATTTCATGTCTCATGTAGATTATTTTATGTTATTATTGAATTTACTTCCACCATTGTCTTCATTCCAGCTCATATTTCACAGTATTATTTTTGTTTTCCTCAAATCATCCCCATGCCTTCTCTAATGATAACAGCCACTGTTAATCTACTTACTTGAGGCAACTGAAGACTTTTATCATGATGATAAAACTTTATTGTCACATGTACTTGGTACAGTGAAAATCTTTGTTTTTGCACACAATATGCAAAGTATGCAGAGTTACTACATATAGGGCGCTGACAAAGTTACAAAAGTATTCAATATAGTCCCGATGGTCCCTCTTCGGTCTCGGTCATCACCATTCTAACAGATTTCTTGTGCAATATTATTCACAGGGAATCAAAGTATGAAATGGAATTTTGAATAAGCTGAGATGTGGCCTGGTCATAGGCACAATAGCCAAGATGGGACTTCATCATGCTTTTTATTAAAGCAAAGGTGGAGGCTCTAATTTATGCATAATCAGTATTGAGTTATGGTGTCGGCAAATTTTTGTGTTTAAATATCTGAAGTAGGGCTTGAATCCGCCATCCTTCTGGCTCAGAGATTAAAGTGCTACCACGGAACCAAGACTTTCACCTAAATTGACAGAGGGCTAGGGGTAGGCTGGAGATTAATACTTTTTCTTAACTCACTTGTTAAACCCACTTGTTGCAAGTGAGATTCTCTAAGATCAGTAATAGGTACCTTGCTATTGGCTATTATTCCCCTAAACTACCAGCAATTTTATCACAACTTTTCTCCATTAAAAAACATGTGTAGCGTCATCCTTCATAGTTGCCATTTCACTGCAAGATGAAGAAGTGCCCAAGTGACTCCTGAAGTGAGAAGATCCTTTGTCAAGTGACTCTTCCATAAATTAAACTGAAAGTCCCCTGAAGAACTGATCAACTGATGCATTGTTTCAGGTGCAATCCTTATAAAAAGACTTCACAGCTGACCTAGGTCCTCCAAGAGCAGGGAAGTGTTCCTTTGCTTTGGCCAACTTAATAGCGGCTGTTCATCTGTAAGAGTTAGTTCAAATAACAAATTGAATTTAAAAACAGCTTTAAGTTGTTAAAATTATGTGAGAAGATGGAAAATATATGTTTGTCTTCTTTTGATGCAGCAAGCTGGAATACAAAGTCTGAAGAAGGGTCTCGACCCGAAACGTCACCCATTCCTTCTCCCCCGAGATGCTGCCTGACCTGCTGAGTTACTCCAGCATTTTGTGAATAAATCGATTTGTACCAGCATCTGCAGTTATTTTCTTATACAAAGAACCACCCTGATATCAGCAGCCCAGGTCATCCAACTTCATTACTCTTCAATGAAGTCTCCTTCCTCTACTTGTCTTTCATACTCGAAAAGATCAGCCATGTCCTCGTCCATATGTTCACTCATTTCTGTCAGGATCACATCGAGCGCCTGTTCAAGATAAACAGAGGACAATCATTAATTCAATAGTGCCTCACTGACAATCTCACAGTAGGGTGGGCAGCGTTACACCATAGAATTCTCATTCTCTATATTCCCAGGGTATTCGGAAGAACTTTTTCTGAAAATAAGAGTTATCAGTGGGAGAAACAGTCATTGCCACACTACTCAAGCACAACTGTGCATTATCTGACATTAGCACACCATGATTATGATGTGATTCCTGTCTCCTCATAACATTCAATGCACATGCAACATCAAAAAGCCCATGGCGTGTCAGGAGACTCAACAGTACAGATGTTGGAATCTTGAGCGAAAATCAAACTGCTGAAGGAACTCAGCGGGTCAGGCAGTATTTGTAGATGGAAACGGAGAGATATTGTTTCGGTTTCACGCTGAATGGTTCCGACCTGAAATTTCATCTATCCACAGATGCTACCCGGCACAATGAGCTTCCCAGCTGTTTGTTGTTACTTTAACTTGTCAAGCCAGTTCAAAGTGACCATGTATTATCAGCGTGGGAACTGAACTAAGTCTGGAGTAGATTATTGGGCTTGTATACACTGGAATTTAGAAGGATGAGGGGGGATCTTATTGAAACATATAAGATAATTAGGGGATTGGACACATTAGAGGCAGATAACATGTTCCCAATGTTGGGGGAGTCCAGAACAAGGGGCCACAGTTTAAGAATAAGGGGTAGGCCATTTAGAACGGAGATGAGGAAGAACTTTTTCAGTCAGAGGGTGGTGAAGGTGTGGAATTCTCTGCCTCAGAAGGCAGTGGAGGCCAGTTCGTTGGATGCTTTCAAGAGAGAGCTGGATAGAGCTCTTAAGGATAGCGGAGTGAGGAGGTATGGGGAGAAGGCAGGAACGGGGTACTGATTGAGAGTGATCAGCCATGATCGCATTGAATGGCGGTGCTGGCTCAAAGGGCTGAATGGCCTACTCCTGCACCTATTGTCTATTGTCTATTGGAAAATGGGTTTGAAGCCCGAGGGACAAAACAGAGGGATTTTTACTGTACATAACTTGTGCTGTATTTGTTCTAAGGGTATTTGGGGACGTAGTGTAGAGCAGCTAGCTTGTTGCTTTGAAGGGATGCTGGAAGTGGAATTTTTTTTTTTTAAATCCCCTGCCTCGATAATTGTAAAAATAAAAAATATATATATTATTGAGAAAAATAATGGCTTTACAGAAGGGGAAAGGTATAAAACCCCAAAAGGAAATTCTGGGAATCAGTTGTAAAAAAGATGGACTCACCACATCAGTAAAAGCCTTCACATGGTAATCCTTCAGTGCCACATTGTCAATGGTTGTACAATTGTAATGGCTGATATTGAGGTACTGGTCCAAAAGGATGTCAAGCATTGAACCTGAAAAAGGATGAGGTAACTCTTCTCAGCTATCAACCAACAAACAAAGATCCTGTGACAAAATAAACGAAACATTCATTGCGAACTTGCTTGAGAATACACCTGCTCAGCTCTGTCTCAGTGTTTTCATTCTCAGCTGACTGGAAGTTATGAATTCTTGCTCTTCAGTGCAATTATAAATCAATTAGTATTTCCAAATAGAGTTCCCCCCATTTCTTCACATCCTGCCATCTTTTCTGCATAATATTCTGAGTTTTAGGCCGCAAATTCTGCAACATGTCCTCAGCAACACAAAAGATACAGAGGAAAGGATGGAATCTCATAAGCACTCGCATTTTCCTCATCCTTTGCTGGGAAACCTTTGGCAGCATGTTACAACAAACTCAGCATGTGGGCAGAAACATGGGAAAGCCCAAGATGCGGCACTGTGGCTCAATTATCAGTACATTGTTAGTTGCTTAACCCAAGCTTTCTGCTGTGTGTGGGTGTGAGCAGAATAGAACTTACTGTCTAACATCCTGTCCAGCTCAACCTCTTCAGAGAATGCTCTCCCTTCATTTCCCAAAGCCTTCAACATAATCTCCAAAAGAAACGTGTCAATCAGTCGCTTGCCAGCATATGTTCTGACCTGCACAGACGTATGCTAATTAGTAATGCCTGGTTATGCTTGTGATTTTACAAAATATTGTTCATTGATATAGTCATGTCCTACATTTACAGATTCTACCATCTCTTTCATAAAATACAGCATATCTAGATGAATCCATTTCCTACACAATGTCAACAATGCATTTGTTCCCTATCAATAAACATCAGGTGCATTCATGTTCACTAAAATGCAAGTCCCAATGGATCCTGGCCTGGGTCCTTGCAGGAGCCCAAAGTAGTGATAATATTTATTGCTTTATTTAGCCTTTTCATGGCTGTCCCCATGAAAATTCTTCAAGTGACAGGAGATACGCCTCCATTTTATTTATAACATTCACCTTAATCCCTCAGACTTTGGCTGAATCAGCACTGGAATGGATCCTGGCACTAACATTTGAATTAAAGACCGATAACTTAAAAACATTTGATTGAAGAAGTCAGAGGCATCCTCCGGCATTTCTTCAGAGGTATACTCCATAACAGAAATTACCAGCCAGATATTGACTGCAGAATGACATTAATAAAGCAGGAATATCCTGAATGAGCAAATGGGTATCCTTGTCAGCGATCATGAGTTAGTGACTCAAATGCCTGTTATTTTCCCTTCCCAAGAGCAGAAATGCAAGGCCAATTTTATTGCTCAAACTGATGAAATTGCTTACTCTGACTTTATAATCTAATGCTGTCAAGTCAAGTCAACTCAATTTTATTTGTATAGTAATTCAGTGTCCACTCGCCCCAGTAAGAGCAGAACATTGGATAGTATTTTTTTACAAATACTTTAACTAACTACGTTTTTGGTATGACTGTATGTCAAATCAAATTCCTCGCATGTTGCAAAACATACTTGGCTAATAAATTACAATTATGATTATAACCATTTAATGTGATGTAAGGGATCCATCACCATCACCATCATCTCTTACCTCCCGGAGCTGCTGTTCATATACTTCAGAGGCATGTTCACTTAACTCTCGCAGTGCAACATTCCTCATTTCCTCATCTAACACGCCTGGCAGGATATCTTCCTGCAGGATCTCCTCCAGCACCATCTCATTTACTGCTTCTTTCACCTGTGGGGTTAATAAGTGGGGTTAATTTGGTCAGTGGTTTATGAGTACACTTAGGTAGATTTACACAAGTAGGAAAACTACTACTTCTGCACTGTCAGTCAGCACTTCATAAACAGTAATGAAACAAACCCTATGATAATATTGATTAAGGAATAATATTTTCTGGAGAGGACGTTTCCTCTTTAAGCTGATCCAGGGTATTGAATTATTTGCTCAAGGTTCACTCTTAAAATGTGCACCTAAATACCAGACCCACAATGTAGAGCATTTCTGGGGAATTGTTGCATGGTGAAGTCTTTTTGATAAGATGATTAACCAAGAACTTGAAAATCCAATGCCACTTTTGAAAAAAGAGCTGAATATTATTTTGCTCCCAATCGACATCATTGGTTTTTGCAAGTTCCCAGTGTGTATTCCCTATGTGGTAACAGTGATTACACTTCAGAGGTTTCATATCTACCATAGCTTAAAATCCATATTAAAACTTCACACATCATTTTTCCAGCTGGTAGTATTCGTAAAGGTTATGGGCTCAAAGTGCCACCCCAGAAGCTTAATTGCAAAGGTCAAGGCTGATGCTTCAGTGTAGTACTGAAGGAGTACTGCACTAACGGGGGTTTACCTTTGCAGTGAAACATTTAACAAAAAAACTCAAAGACAAGCAAAGAAATCCCTGCTTAATATCTAACCTTAATTGATGCAGAAATACCTGGTTTATTATCACATTGCTACTGGCAAGAGGATGGTGTGCACAAAATGGCTTTCAGGTTTTACCTTCTGCAACAGTGACAATAATTTAAGCACACTCATTAATTGTGAGGTACTTTGAGGTGCACATAATCAAAAACAAAGGAACATTTTTCTTTTCTTGCTTTTTTAAAATCCCAACAAATAAACAAAATTTTCTCCGACTATTACTTTGATAGTATAATATGACAGAAAGAATGATTTTTTCAATGTGTTGCTGGGTCAATAGCAGATTATCATTAAGGAGAATTTAACATGAAACATTAACATTAACGTGGTACTTCTCTGTTCAACATGGAGACCTACAATTTGTGGTAGAATTGGTTTAATCGTGTCCTCTATTAGTTCTGTCAGAAATTCACTGATGATGATAGTGGTCAGGTGAATGTTGGCAAACTCCTCAAAAACATTTCTGATCAATCCTCTTGTGAGATCACAGATTTCTTCCTCCAACAGTGTTTCCAATATTGACACAGCAGGCCGTGGCTTGAATGCAGCTAGTTGAGCTATTCTGAAATATATAATTGGGAAGTTTGAAACATCACCCAGAAAAGAAATCACGCCACAAACTAATAACAGATGAGTAGCAATTGGAGGACAAAACACTGCAAATGATGGAAATCAGAAACACAAACACAAATTGATGAAGGAACTTAGTGGGTCAAGCAGCATCATTGGGAAGGGAATCAAAGTCAATAGGTCAAGGAACCTTCATCAGACCACTGGAAAAGTGAGAAAACGTATTAAGTTGCAGAAGGATGGAGAAGTGGAGAGATCATGGGGACCATCTATGATAGGGTGCAGCCGAAAAATATTAAGATAATAATTACTTTAAAAACTGGCGGATGGAGACAGAACAAAGGAACAAATTGATAAAGAAGGGTACTGCCACATCTGCGGAGAGAATAAAGAGTAGTTCCATGAACTGGTTCAATGTACTCAGAAGAATAACAAACTTACATAGAGCATCCTTGATAGAGTATTGGAGGAGGGCAAAGACAGAGATGTAAAATTGGTGTGGAATTGAGAACTAAAGTGATAAGTAACAGGAATTTGAAGGATGTTCTTGCACACTGAATAGAAGCGTTTTGCAAAGCAGTGATCCAATCTTGATTGGTGATCCAATCAAGGCAGAAGAGACTGCAGACCAAATACAAAGCACTAAATTGGAAGATGTGCAACTGAATCAGTGCTTCTCCAGGACTTTACAATCGTGACTGTGGTTCAAAAGTATTTTATTGTGAAGGACACTGGGGCATCAGGAACCTATAAAAGGAATAGTATAGATGTCTCATTTATTCATTATACTTGCCGCAATTCATTCTGAATGTGAGATTTCTTCACTCTCTGTGCATATACTGGTTGATGCTGGGAAAAAAATATAAGAAGCATATTTTTAAAACTTTTCAATTAGCTTATTGGCACAGAGAAATCATCAGACTGGGAAAAGATGCAGCCTTTTTCCCTTTCCGTATTACTGACTTAGACATGGTCGTACATAATAACAATTTGTGGATCACACTAAGTTTGGAAATGTGGTAAATAGCAAAACTAGTAATAAACTACAAAAAAGATGGATTGACCGGCTTAATTAAGATGTGGTTGGCATAAAAAATGTAGAGTAAATCACGATGGCCGTAGATACAGTGAATAGCACAATCTTTTCCCCAGAATTGGCAAGTATAATACTAAATAGGCTTGAAGTGTAGGAAAATAACTGCAGATGCTGGTACAAATCGAAGGTATCACAAAATGCTGGAGTAACTCAGCAGGTCAGGCAGCATCTAGGAGAGAGGGAATGGGTGACGTTTCGAGTCGAGACCCTTCTTCAGACTGAAGAAGGGTCTCGATCCGAAACGTCACCTATTCCCTCTCTCCTAGATGCTGCCTGACCTGCTGAGTTACTCCAGCATTTTGTGATACCCTAAATAGGCTTGAGGTGAGAGGGGGAAATAATAGAAAGAATCCTGAGGGGCAGCCTTTTCATACATGAGAGGGTGCAGAGGATATGAAAATTCTAGAAAGGGTACAGAGATAATTTATTTAAATTGTTTCAGGGACAAAGGATTTTAGCTCTAAGATTAAAGGGGATAATTTGGGGGTTATTCTCCTTAGAGCAAACAATAGATGAAGAGGAGATTTGATAAAGACGTACGAGAGCAGATGGTCCAAGGGCCAAGAAGCCAATGAATGCAAATCCAATGAATGAATCCAAAAAGGATGCATGGGGTATGTGAGATTTTCTTTTATGCAGAAAACACCCAAGATTTGAAATTCACTGTCTAGAGCCACGATGGACACGGAAATCAACCAGTGTCGTCAAAAGACAAAAAAAAAAAGGCATTTGCGTGAGAAATAATTGTAGGAATGTGAGGGGAAAAAAATTAATTCTTCTGCAAGAAGTTGCCACAGACTCTAGGGTACAAATAGTTTCCTTCTCTATTATAATCATCCCAGAATTCAATGTTCTATATTTAAAAGTTTTAATATGGGTTTCATACACAGGTGACTCCAAAGATCTTCAGACCCAAATTCCTGAATTAAGTTTCTTTCTAAACAACAGCTTCATGCGCAATGATGCAGCTCATTTGCTCTGGTTCTAATGTGCAAATGTAAGGAAGGCAGGGTTTGGAATAATTACCAGATACTGTCCGTACGGATTTTATACAATAACCTGACCTTGAAACCATATACAGACACAAACAGAGGTCATAAAATGGACTAGAAGCAAAAGGTTCTGGTTTAAAAGGTTATCACTTTAATAGATCTATAACCTGGGCATGACCGAAAGCTAAATATTAGAGTTAGATTTACCTCTTTGGACTAAAGGAATCAAGGGATATGGGGAAAAAGCAGGAACGGGGTACTGATTTTGGATGATCAGCCATGATCATATTGAATGGTGGTGCTGACTCGAAGGGCAGAATGGCCTACTCCTGCTTCTATTTTCAATGTTTCTATTCCAATTTTTAGGAGAGGAATGTTGGAAAAGGGGGGAAATAAACAATATCAATATTAGGGAAAATTCAGCAGAAAGAAGGCATTTCAGCACACAGGGAACATGATCTGATTGAAGAGAGAAAAAGTTGCAAGTTTCCGATGGGAGTTGCCCAAAATACCATCCATCAGCTTCGAGACGATTAACAAAGTATGCAAGCTCAGGGGATTGTGGCAAAAACTTGAGGGTGATTTGAGCGATTGTTAATTTCACATAGTCTTGGAGTTGTAGAACAGTTCAACTTGTGAGGTAATACATTTCCAGGTAGACACAAAATGCTGGAGTAACTCAGCGGGTCAGGCAGCATTTCAGGAGAGAAGGAATGTGAGACCTTTCTTCAGATTTTTACTCCAGCATTTTGTGTCTACCTTCGATTTAAACCAGCATCTGCAGTTTTTTTTCCAATACATTTCCAGAATACATATGTGATAACTTTCCATTTTAGAATAAAGAAAGAATAGGTCAGATGAGTTAATGAGTAACAATCATTAACGGTATGTAATTAATCATTAACGGTATATAATTAATTCAAATCATTTAACAATCTGATATGAATTGAACATCGTCAGCATAGTGATCATTCTACGATTGAATTTGACAAAAAAATTGAGAGGGAGAAGAAAGGGTAACAGAGCAGTTAGGAAAAAGTTAGACAAACTTCTGTGGAATAAGAAATAAAGTGAGCCCAGTAAACTGGGCCCAGCTGTTAATGTCTAACCGTGGCGATAAACAATGGTGAACAAGCAAGATAAGAAATAACTCTGCATTTACCATACACTGTAGATGATACAATATTTTGCTGCAATGTTCTCTACTGATAGCAATAATGCATTTTGTGTGTGCTGTAGATCTCCCAGACTTCACCCCCACTACGCACGCTCCATTTCCAGTATTGTACAACAAATCTAGTAGTTTTGAAACAATTCCATCACAATCAACATTTATGTTTTTTTAGCAAGGTTTACTGGAGAACAGTTGGGTATTGGGCTACCTGGGTCAAACATGGCAGCTACTTACAATTGCAATCACGCAATTCATCAGAAAACACAAACTAAGGTTGGAACTTTGTAGATCCTTGTGACAGTTACATTATATGACGCAAGTCTTCAGGAAATATCTTATTTGGAGTACTATACACAGATGGATGTCCCACATTTGTGAGAAAATCCTTCAAGTCCTTAGTACCGTTCTCCATTTGAGAGACAGTTTCGCTCTCAATATCAATAAATACAGTTGGTTTAACATTTTAGTCTCCACATATCTTGGTCAAACCACTCAGATCTTGGTCAGACCACCCCATGTTATGCACAGTTAAATCTTCCACGTTGTAAAAAAAGATTCAGAAATAATGGACGAAGGTTAAAAACGAGTGACAGAGATGATAAAAGACTGAGACCATGTAGCAACATAGACATAGAAACACAGAAAATAGGTGCAGGAGTAGGCCATTCAGCCCTTTGACCCAGCACCGCCATTCAATATGATCATGGCTGATCATCCAAAATCAGTACCCTGTTCCTGTTTTCTCTCCATATCCCATTGATTCCATTAGCCCTAAGAGTTATATATATCGTGAATATAACCACTAGGATGCACTTCGTCTTTGGAAAAATGACAGTTGCTATTAAGGGAATAAATGTAATTAATAAATCTAATTGAGAATTCAAGGGAAAATGTATTAAACCAAGTGAGGTAAAAATGAAGGTCACGCTGCTGCAAGAAGTGATAGCCGTGGAAGATACGAGTAAAAAAGTGAAAAAAATAGATGGATATGCTAACACGGTTGGACAAAATATATTGGAAAATAAATTCAAATGCTGTACAAACATTGGAATGTTTATGGCCACAATGGGCCAAATTGCAAATTTTAGCACTACAAACATTATTAAGTATAGAAATTATTACACAGCAATCATACTTCATCTGAATAAAGCTTTATTTTGACAATGGAATATCTGCTCTGAGCAGTACCTTAGTGTCGTAACTTAATAGCAGTTCCATCAGGATGTCAGGCACCAATTTGTCCTGAATCACCTCCAAAATAATTGCATCAGCGAAGTACCAGGCAAGGTTTTCCTTGAAGGAATAGTAGGCTGTTAAATCCTGCAGTCAAATGGAATAATGTTACATGGACAGAGGGCCAATCAACCATCCAAAGAATTTTCCACTGTGGCAAAATCCTCCAATTGTTTATTGGTTTTATTCTGCAGTTAGTAGAGCTGTTGCCTCACAGCCCCAGGGACCTGGTTCAATACTGACCTCCATGCTGTTTGTATGGAGCTTGTACATTCTCCCTGTGAATGTGTGTGCATTGCTTGGGTGCTCATCCCAAAGATGTGTGGATTGGTAGGTTAATTAACTACAGTAAATTGCCCCGTGTGTAGCGGAGGAGTAGAAATTACAGGAATGTGGTGAGAATAGTAAGAAAATTAATAGGGCAATAGGATAGTTCTGCGAGATGCATAAACTTGATGGGTATAAAGCAGAAAGGCAGGAATTGAAAAAAAACATGTGCCTTGCACATCTTTCACATCAGGGAGTTTATAATGTCACATCTTCCATGAGCTACTTTACAATAAGGTACAGTACAGTGAATCTATTCAGTAATTTTTTTTTGTAAATACCGGAATTGTAAAATAAAAACAGAAAATGCTAGAAAAACTCACCCGGTGAGTCAATATCTGAGAAATTTGAAATAGCTAACATCTCAGATTGAAGATCCTGCATCCGAACTGATGAAGACCCTTCAGTTCTGTTGAAGGGTCTTCCACTTGAAATGTGAACTGTCACTCTGCCCACAGATGCTGTTTGACCCACTGAGTTTTCCCAGCATTTTCTATTTTTATTTCAAAACCTCACAGTATCTGGCAAATTCAAGGAGCATGAAGAACTAGGGAGGGAGGATATTGGAGGGTTGAAGTTATTTTTCCTGGCGCCTTATTCCTTGTGGCACAGAGGTGAAAGCAAAACTCCTCAAAGGATCAGCCACAGATGAAGATGTTTTACTCTCTTACCCTCTCAAATCCTGAACT
Organism: Rhinoraja longicauda; assembly: GCF_053455715.1. NCBI lineage: Eukaryota > Metazoa > Chordata > Chondrichthyes > Rajiformes > Arhynchobatidae > Rhinoraja > Rhinoraja longicauda. The sequence continues at coordinate 13,243,480 of NC_135984.1, read as the reverse complement.
GGGGTTCCAAGTTGTTGTTGACATCTTATTGTCTTCTTCTCGTCTTCTTAAAGATGCATTCTAAAAACAAATGAAATCGTACAATTGGTTTTCCTTTCTTCATCCCAGAGTAATCGTACTAGTAGAAAACACCAAAGACAATAACAGCAGCTCACTTCCATAAAAAGTGAGATTATATCCTGACCTTGAATTCTGCATGAAGATTGAATGTTCTCCCTGTGATTGCATGGGTTTTTCCCCCACATCCCAAAGACTTGTGGGTCAATTGGCCTCTGTAAATTGCCCTTAGTGTGTGGGAACTGCATGCAAAAGTGGATTAACATAGAACTAGTGTGAAAAGATGATCAATGATTGGCACAGACTCTGTGGGCCAAAGGGCTTGTTTCCATGTTGTATCTCTAAACTAAACTAATCTATTAGTTGTGTAGGAAGGAACTGCAGATGCTGGCTTAAACCGAAGATAGACACAAAAAGCTGGAGAAAACTCAGCGGGACAGGTAGCATCTCTGAAGAAGGGTCTCGACCAGAAATGTCACCCATTCCTTCCCTCCAGAGATGCTGCCTGTCCCTCTGAGTTACTCCAGCTTTTTGTGTCCATCTTTAATCTATTACTTGCATGGTTTGATGCTGGTGGTCGAGGGACACTGGGAGAGTCTGTCCGTCGTTCGACAGTGCCCTGGCATTCTTTTCTGGACATTTTTCAAAGATGTGCATGGCTTAATTCCTAAGCTTGACTTACAGATAGTGGTCCAGTGACTATGGGATTGCCCAATAACATCTATACACGAGAGTAAATGTGTTTACAAAAATCAATAAAATTTTAAATGCTATAAGGATTCAAAGGGTGGTGGTAATTTATACCACTATTCGAAAGTGCAGGATCAGACGGTTGTGAACTTTGTCATACTGTAGAGAAAAGGCATACTTTTGTTTTTAAATTCAGTTTTCAGGATTTGCGCATTACTAGTGTAATCTGTATATATATTGTTCATTCCTAAATGCCTTGAGAAAGTTATGGTGAGCTATCTTCTTGAATTGCTACAATCCTGGTGAAGACAGTTGGGGAAGTAGTTCCTGCATTTCGATCCAGGAATGATGAAGGAAAAGTGGCATGTTTCCAAATCAATTTGGAGAAAAATCTGCAGGTGGCAGTGTTCTCATGTGTCTGAAGCCCCAGTCAGTTTTGGTGATAGAAGTTGCATTTTTAGGAGTAGTAGTCAGCATAGCCTCAGAGAGTATTTTACACATGATGCATGTTGCAGCCTTTGCATACTGGTAGTGGAGGGAATACGGTGGTGATGAGGTACCATCATCCAGGCTGCTTTGTCCTGGACAGTTTCCAGCTCTTTGACGGTCGTTGGGACTGCACTCGTCCAGCCAAGTGGAAAGTCGTGATCCTAACTTGCACCTCATAAATGAAGGAAAGGCTGGGGACATCAGGAGGCAAGTCTCCTATCACCGGATACTTAGCCTCTGACTTCTCAAGCAGGTGGTTAGAATCGCTTGCTGGAAATGGTCACTGCCTGGCGCTTTTGTGACATGAATGTTACGCCATTTATCAGCCAGAATACTGTCTATGTATTCTGAAGAAAGGTCCCAACCCAAAACGTCAGTCTGAAGAATGGTCCTGTCCCGAAATGTCACCTATCCATGTTCTGCATGGCTGCTGCCTGACCTGCTGAATTAACCAACACTTTGTATCTTTTTATTAATACTGTCTCTGCCTTGCTGCAGGCAAATATGAACTGCTTCATTTGGTGAGGAGTTCTTGCTGCATGCAAACTCAATGTGCAATGCAACTTAGTTGTAGTCGTCAAGAGGGAGGGGAAAAAACAAATTACATTTGTGCTTCTAATTACTTTCCATTAAGACCTTTTGGGACTTGTGGATGCCAAATTACCACTTCATCACACTTAACTGGAATTTCAACTACAATTAATGAATGCTTCAGCAATCAGTGCCACTCACAGAGGAGAAAGGTGACTTTGCTGAGACACCAAAGAACATTCGGCACAGTGGAAATGTTCCACATTCCAGCAAGAATGAAAAGAAATGGAAAATATGAAAGAGAAACCGACTCGTCAGAAAACACCAGTCAATGAGTAGCCATTCATGAAGAATACTGGCATATTCAACCTCCTCTGGCAAAGTCTTACCTGCAGAGGATGATCTGTGGAGCTGGGAGAGTATTTTAGATGACTGATTGGCTGCTGAAAGTTGCTGTGCATTGACTTACTTGGTGCATCTTCTTTGTTCAAACTGCACAATGAAAGAAAGCAAATCACTGATCTGAACATGTCAATGGCGAACAGTAATTCTTACACCATTTTAAATTGCTGCAAGACCTCTCATCAATGTCTTCCTCAAGCTGCACCTCCAAAAGCTTGTTATTTAGTCATTCATGTCATGGTTATTTGTGGGATTTCACAATGGCTGCCACATTGGCGAAAAAAGTGCATTTCAGTTATTTATTGTGTAATGCATTAAACATTTTATAAATGTCACACTTGCAGAAATCCAGTCATATTGTTATGTTCAGATGAAAGAAATAAAAAAATGGGGCTGACTTAATCCAATATAGCAGCAATAAACAAATATATGTCCCTTTGTGCAAATTGACAAGAAAACCGCTTTGTGTCGTATCCACAAGCTCTTGTGACCCATAACCATCGCAATCTTTTCTGAGGCACAGCTAGTATAGGCAAATATTGCTTAAAGTTTAGATACAGCATGGAAACAGGCCAAAATGTAGAAACAAAGAACTGCAGAAGCTGGTTTATACCCAAAACGTCAGCTATCCTTTTTCTCCAGAGATGTTGCCTGACCCGCTGAGTTATTCCAGCACTTTGTGTCTATCTATGGAAATAGGCCACGATGACCATCCCGTTCAGACTAATTCTCTGTTATCTAACTTTCTCATCCACTCCCTACACATTAGGGAGAATTCACAGAGGCCAATTAGCCAACAACCCGCCCGTCTTTGGGATGAAAATAAAGCACTCGGAGGAAACCCACATAGTTACACACAGACAGAGCCTCTGGCGCTGTAAGGCAGCAGCCCTGTATTGGTCAATCAACTAGAAAGTTCCCTCAAAAGCAAATGTTATTGAAGGGGTAAAAATAGTGGTAAATCTCTATAATCTTCTTGGATAATGCATTTTTTAAACAGCAATCTTTCAATTGCACGCACACAAGGTGGATGGGGATTTAACATTTCATCAGAAAGGTGTCGGTTCCAAGAATTAAGTACTAGATTCAATCTAGGTGATGTAGTCATGATGGAGCTGGTCAATTATACTTGTTTGTGATGAAAGAATATATTTTGTACAGCACTCTCCAGAATCGCAGGAAGTCACAGCAAGTCACAGTCGTGATGTAAATAATCATGATAGCCAATTTATATCTAGCAAGACCAATCACAAGCGTTTTGTGATATTTGAGTAAATATTTAACAAAGCACAAGAAAGACTGCCCCTCTAAAGAGGCAACACTGCCTCCATTCTGCACTAAAATATCAGCCCATTTAATGCTGGTACCTTGGTGCAGAATCGAGGAAGTGATGAAAGCCTACAATTAAATTCACCGAATAATGTTTTTTCTTTTTTTGTTTCGTTTTTCATTTTAGCATTTTGTATTTTTCTTCCCTTATCGAATAAATCTGATAACCAAGTGAAGATAGCTCATACGTATTACACATTTTTCAGACCTACAGTTGGCCTAGTGATCCAACAATTTCCTGGGTTTTTTCAAGACCTCCGTTCTCCAAATCATTGTCAGGCCTCAGGAATTACTTTTCATTGGAATAAGCTTGCAAGCAACCCATGGCTTCCAGGATAAGAAACATTTTCTCAGAAAAATTCTTTGATGTGATGCAAATACTCTATTTTAAATAGGTCCAGAGGCAGTTATTCCTCATCTATATAATCCAATATATTTTTCATCATGAAAGATCTATTTTTATTTAAACCACATTTGTATTCCCCTTACCTGTTATCGTACAGTGGAGGAACCACTACCCAGTGATCCCGTCGAAGATCAGCAAGGGGTCTATTGGAAATTGCATCAGATGTAACCACCAACCTAAAGGCATGAGTGTGTGCAAAAGAGAAAATAATTATCAAGCTAATTGTGGTAAAATAACAATATATAGACGATTAATATATCTAACATAAAATTCACAAGATATACAATGCTGCATTGCCATTTAATCAGCATATTCCTCCGTTGAATGAGGAAACATAATGAAAACCTTGAGGTACTCTGCAGTATTTTGAGAATAGGATATTTAGAGTGTCTTCTGTATCTACTATTCCCCCCAAAATCCTTGAATGATGTAAAGGGTGTGGTAATGAGCTGGCAAACAGTTTTAAGAATATTATTTTCCACTGGACGTCAATCCATTTTAACTTTCTGATGGAAAATGGTCGAAATGTGGTTTCCTTGCTGGGACCTAATATGAAAATTCATACCGAGATCAAATGCTTTTTTTTAACTATCCCATCACTGCTCCTAAATCAGTAATTGCAGTTCTCCTATGTCCTTAATCTGGCCCAAAAATAATATAAACTCTTGCTTAGTTTAGTTTGGTGTTACAGTGCGGAAACAGGCCCTTCGGCCCACTGAGTCCGCGCTGACTGATGTACGATCCCTGTACATCAGCACTATCCTACGCACTAGGGACAATTTACAATTTTTACCGAGGACAATTAACCTACAAACCTGTATGTCTTTGAAGTGTGGGAGGAAACTGGAGCACCCGGAGAAAACCCACGGATTGAACCCAGGTCCCTAGTGCTGTAAGACAGCAACTCTATTGCTGTGCCACCATGCCGCCCTAGCGGCGGTTTGAGGGGAGAGCTGAGCAGTTCTATTTCACATAATGATGAATAAAATCAGATCTGATTTTATTGTCTGTTGTCTGTGTTAAACGTATGTGGTTGTGTGTCTGGTGCTCTTTATTGTTTGTGACTGCATGGTAACGACAATTTCATTCAAATCTATTTTTGAATGACAATAAAAGCAATTTGAATTTGAAACTCAGATTTTCTTAACTTTACTGAAGCTAATGGATTCTGTAAATTCAGATTCAAACTCACTGTAAGCTTCCATTTCTTCCACCCAAAAGACAAGCTTTCATCAGCATCAACGATTAGGAGACTTGATGTACAGTACATTCAGAAAGTAATTGAACCCCTTCACTTTTTCCACATTTTGTTACGTTACAGCTTTATTTTAAAATGGATTAAATTCATTTTTTTTATCATCAATCTACACACTATACCCCAGAATGAAGAAGCGAAAGCAGGTGTTTAGAAATTTTTGCAAAGTAATTAAAAAGAAATAACTGAAATATCACATTTACATAAGTATTCAGACCCTTTGCTATGACACTCAAAATTGAGCATAGGTTCATTCTGTTTCCATTAATTATCCTTGAGATGTTTCTACAACTTGATTGGAGTCCACCAGTGGTAAATTAAATTGATTGGACATGATTTGGAAAGGCACACAACTGTCTATATAAGGTCCCACAGTTGACAGTGCATACCAGAGCAAAAACTAAGACATGAAGACAAAGGAATTGTCTGTAGACCTCCGAGACAGGATTGTGTCGAGACACAGATCTGGGGAAGCGTATAAAACAATTTCTGCAGCATTGCAGGTCCCGAAGAGCACAGTGGCCTCCATCATTCTTAAATGGAAGAACTTTGGAACCACCAGGACATCTTTGAGCTGGCCACCCAGCCAAACGGGGGAGAAGGGCCTTGGTCAGGGAGGTCACCAAGAACCCAATGGTCACTCTGACAGAGCTCCAGAATTCCTCTGTGAAGATGGGAGAACCTTTCAGAAGGACAACTATATCTGCAGCACTCCACCAATCAGGCCTTTATGGTAGAGTGGCCAGATGGAAGCCACTCCTCAGTAAAAGGCACATGGCAGCCTGCTTGGAGTTTGCCAAAAGGCACCTAGACTCTTAGACCATGAGAAACAAGATTCTCTGGTCTGATCAAACCAAGATTGAACTCTTTGGCCTGAATGCCAAGCATCACATCTGGAGGAAAGCAGGCACCGATCATCAATACTATACCTACGATGAAGCATAGTGGTGACAGCATCATGCTGTGGGGATGGTTTTTCAGCGGCAGGAACTGGGAGACTAGTCAGGATCGAGGGAAAGATGAACTGAGCAAAGTACAGAGAGATCCTTGAAGAAAACCTGCTCCAGAGCGTTCTGGACCTCAGACTGGGGCGGAGGTTCACCTTCCAACAGGAGAAGGACCCTAAGCACACAGCCAAGACAACGCAGGAGTGGCTTCATGACAAGTCTGTGAATGTCCTTGAGTGGCCCAGCCAGAGCACGGACTTGAACCCGATCGAACATCTCTGGAGGCACCTTAAAATAGCTGTGCATCGACGCTCCCCATCCAACCTGACAGAGCTTGAGATTAAAAGAGATCTGCAGAGAAGAATGGGAAAATTACCCAAATACAAGTGTGCCAAGCTTGTAATGTCATACCCAAGAAGATTTGAGGCTGTAATCGCTGCCAAAGGTGCCTGGACAAAGTACCGAGTAAAGGGTCTGAATACTTATGTAAATGTGATATTTCAGTTTTTTTTTAAAAATTACTTTGCAAAAATTTCTAAACATCTGTTTTCGCTTTTTTATTATGGGGTATTGTGTGTAGATTGATGATAAAAAATGAATTTAATCCATTTTAAAATAAGGCTGTAACGTAACAAAATGTGGAAAAAGCTAAGGGGTCTGAATACTTTCTGAATGCACTGTATATTCCATTGGTTATACTAGATTATGGGGTGAGCTGTTTAAATTGACTTAATACGATAGATTGGGAGGAAATGCTTCACTTCAGAACAAAAGATGAAATGAGGAAATATTTTCTCACACAAAGGAGCAGATGCCCGGAACTCTTCAATCCTCCCCCTCGAAAAGCTGTGGATTTAGAGGGTCTCTTGAAATTTCAGAACAGAGTGTGTGTACTTTGTGGGTTAAAAATACAAAGGACATTCAGCAAACTTGCGTGAATGGGACTGAGAAGCACATCAGTAATGATTTAATCGAGTGGAAGAATAGTGCTCCCAACTTCTGTTCTACAAAAAAAAATCTTTGAAATAAGCATACCTGGGCAGGTTGGATGGGGAGTACACCTTCTGCCTGCCAAGCTGACTCTTTGGGCGGTCACTTTGATGCGTCCAGGGAACAAGGCCAAGCTGTTGTCGAATGCGATTAAAACTGCAAAGGAATGGACAATGCAATCAGGGGCTTAAGGGGTAAAAGAATGGTTACAAACTTTTGATTCTGCAACAGTTTGAGGTAAAAGCAATCCAGCTGGTCCACTCTCCTGCCTTCTTCCTGAAGCCCAGCTAATTCTCTCTCTCTCTCTGGATATTTATGGAGCAACAAGCAACAAGAGGACTGGGGTGGCACAAAGTTGCACAGTAAAGTTGCTGCTTCAAAGCGCCAGATCAATCCTGACTATGAGTGCTGTCTGTATGGAGTTTGTACTTTTCAACAGGTACACTCACACACTCCGAAGGCATACAGGTTTATTGACTAATAGGCTTTGATGAAATTATAAATTGTCCCTTGTGTATAGGATAGTGCTGGTCGGCGTGGAGTCAGTGGGCCAAAGGGCCTATTTCCACGCTGTATCTCGAAATTCTAAAGTATAAGGAATGAGTCTCTTTTACTACCTTTGCCAGTACATTGCAAATCCTAACCATTTGCTGTGTTTGCCAATCACCTCATTCTATGTCTCCCATTTCTTGACCCTTCTGCCAATCTATAAAATTTCTCCTAACGTGTAGGGAATGGATGAGAAAGTGGAATAACCTAGAACTAGTGTGAACAGGTGATCTGATGTTGCTGTGGGCTTCGTGGACTGTAGGGCATGTTTCCATGCTGCATCACTAAACTAAACCTGTATCCACCTATCACTTGGTAGACACAAAATGCTGGAGTAACTAAGCGGGTCAGGCAGCATCTCAGGAGAGAAGGAATGTGTGACGTTTTGGGTGGAGACCCTTCTTCAGACTGATGTCAGGGGAGGGGGCGGGGCAAAGATGAGCAGTGAGAGAGCATGTTGCTAAACTCAGTAGAACTTCTTCAAAGTAGACATACCTTGAGGAGAATTCGCAGTGGAGCGGCAAGATGTGTAGGAAAAAAACCTGCAGATGCTGGTTTAAATCCACCTACCACTTGCCAGGCTTTGCCCTGTCTCTGCCTCTCTTCCAACTTTCTTTTCCCTACAATTAGTCTGAACAAGGGTCAAGAAACGTCGCCTATTTGTGTCTGCCCGAACGGCTGAGCTGCTCGAGCACTTTTTCTTTGTAAACCATCATCTGGAGTTCAGCCTCATACTGTCCTGCGCAAGGATGAAAGCTACGGGCTTATCTGCAATTTATTCACAAAATGCTGGAGTAACTCAGCAGGTCAGGCAGCATCTCGGGAGAGAAGGAATGGGTGACGTTTCGGGTCGAGACCCTTCCTCAGACTGGCTTATCTGCAATGCAGTAAGTCAGTGGGTCTTCACAATCCCGTCAAAATACCTTGAATATTTCATGAATTTCAATTCGTATAATAACGGAGTGGAGTACTTACGACACTTTGGTTCCAATCAAATCCTGATGAAACCCAATCTATATGTCACATTTTACTGTAGTGTTTTGTCATTTTTGTAACGAGACTTACTGTACGAACACCACTCATTCCTTACCTTTCCTGCAAGTCATCCCACGTTTTCTCAGTTTTGCAAGATGCCATGAATTAAGATTTCAACCCCGAGCGTGAAAACAAATCGGATGTGCTCAAATAAATTCAGCACGCAGCGAAGACTGCACTTTTAAAACAGATCATTTTGGGCGGGAGACGTCTTTGTCAACTACAGACGCCTGTTGATCTTCCCTTTGTGGCGGTGACAACGTCTTGAACCACTGCACTCTGCAAGGTCAGAACTTCTAGGATGTCGTCCCAGCGATAAGTTTCATCTTTAAAGCATTATGGAGCGACAATTTAAACAAAAATCAATAAAGCACGTTTAATACCGCAAAACAACCCCAGACGCTTCGCGTTTGTGTGATCGGATGTCAAATCAGTATGTCAACTTTCAAGTCCATCACACGGTCACCAATTGTATAGGAAGGCACTGCAGATGCTGGTTTAAACCGAAAATAAACACAATTCCTCCCCTTTGGTCTCCCGGTGGTGCCTCGCCATGCAATGCCGATGATGCAGCTTCGTCCATTGCAACAACCAATACACTTCAGAGCACTGCATGGCCTGCCAGGGATTTTTTTGGTCACCCTGACCGTTGACAAGAGTTGTCCAATGATCAATTTATCATTTATCCGCCGGCTCTCTCTCTCTCTCTCTCTCTCTCTCTCTGCGTGTGTCTGACACAGGAAGGCCGTTGCCTCACAAATACACACTGCGACGTCCAGGCCGCGGCCTAACTTCCATCTGCCCGTCCCGACGGCTGGAGGCGATTCTCCTGGCGGCCGTGGAGACCCCTCTCCAGCAAGAAAGGCGGCAGGTTGGTTTCCTTTCTTCAGCAAGAAAGGCGGCCGTTGGTTCACTTTCTTCAGCAGGAATGCCAAAGAGGGGGCGAGGAGGAGGGAGGGTTAGTGAGAGCGGGTCTCACAAAACTCCCGTCGGCGAGAGAGGAGGAGCAGGCCCCGTTACCCTGGCAACCTGGCCTGCGGTTTCCAGGCAAGAGACTGAACAAGAGTCTCGCCCCGAAACACCACCTATTCCTTTTCTCCAGAGATGCTGTCTGACCCGCTGAGTTACTCCAGCACTCTGTGTCTATTTTCGGTTTCCAGGCAACGCCGGCTTCCCGCCCGACCTCGGCGTCCACATCTCATTTCACTGATTTTTCCTTCTCATTTTACTTTCCCCTCGGGTTCCCTTTCACCGGCGCAGTTTCTATCCCCTTCAAGGTCAAGGTTGAATTCCCAGATTCTCAAACCTTCCGATTATCTTGCAGTCTACACCCCATCCAAAAACAGTCGGTTCATTGTCTTGGTATAATTGTATAGGATAGTGTGTGCAAGGATCGCTGGTCAGCGCGGACTCTGTGAGCCAAAGAGGACTTGTTTCCACGCTTTATCTCTAAAGGAATCTAAAAAAAACTAAGTAAAAACCCTGAAAAGTTCATGAGGATTCAGTACTTTTTTTTCCAATTTCTTACTTCATATTCATTTTATTGGTATTGGGGATACGAGATAATGGCAGACTGGCCATGTGGATGGGGTTGTCATACTGATCAAACAGGCTGGACAGGGTTTTCAACATTGCTGATCTTGATCAATTAAAAAAAAAAATTATCCAAAAAAAAACTTTTTCAAGAGTCAGAGTGTTTAATTCTCATATGTACGACAGCAGAACAATTAAATTCATACTCGCAGCAGCATGAAAGGCCTGTAAATACTATACATATTATCAAATATGTTGTAGTGGCCTGATCCGCCACAATGTAATATTTTCTGTTTTGGTGTGGGATTCCTTTATTCTGAACCAACTGCTGATAAGAATGTGAGGGTCATTTTCTGTGCATCCTTAGTGTATCTCTCCCTCTCTCTCACCCACACCATATTCTCTAAGCACCACATATCTAAATAATGGTCTCTCTCCGGCTGAATTTGTGTGGGACAGCATCTGTCTGAGAATTTACCAAGCCCTAACAAAATCGTCCCTTCAACAGATTACTTCTCATGTACATATGGAAAAGGTCTCCAATATGGGCTTTGGGGAGGGAATTCATAATTAGATACAACTACCTTACACAGTCGTCAAACCTATCCTTTTCAAATCTGGAGTAGACATGACACCTCTCACAACTGTGTTATTTGCATGTGGTGTGTTTTGTGCATTTTGCCAAACCCATTATAAAGAACAACTTGGGTGACAATCCCAGGAAGCGAGAGCACAAGTTAAAGCCTCCGTATACATGGACGAAGTTACGTTCTTCAGTTCAGAACCAGTGTCGTTCCATTGACTGATCAGCATTGTGACTTACTTAAAACTGGTCTCGAGCCACAGACAACTATAGAAAAAAGGAGGCTATGTTCTTTGGCTACTGATCTGACCGATTCATTGTTCCCTCACCATCACATCCAATTAAGTGCTGGGAATCTTGATTCAGATCAGGGACATGCAGCAGAAATTTTGAAACAGCAAATAGTCAAATTGATTTAAAACAAATAAAATAAAAAAATGCTGGAAATCACTAAATGAGTCAGACAGCAATCGTGGAAAGGGAAATGGCATTAACATTTCAGATCAAAGACCCTCTCTCGAAAGCATGATGAAAACAGAAAGCAAGTTAGATTTAAGTTTTAGAGACAGTAGAGAATATTTCGATAGAGTTGCCATGAGAATAAATTGTAGGTCATCCTGTTGATGGATTAGCGGAGGCAGATGAGGCAGAGCTTTCATTCATGTTCCAGTCACAGCTTGTGATACTTGCATTGTTTGTTGTGAAGATACTCTGTTGTTTGTTCAATCTGATCTAATCTACTATTGTATATATTTCCAGTCTTTCCTCCAATATTGCCATAACCAACAATTTAAAATTCATAGACCAGTTTTCAACATGACACAGAGCAAAGATAAAGCTTGTAAGGTCGATATCTCTGCATAACATTTTGAATTGCTGCTATCACTCACCAGATTTGAAAACAATCTCCTTCAATGTTTTGTAAGAAAATAACTGCAGATGCTGGTACAAATCAAAGGTATTTATTCACAAAATGCTGGAGTAACTCAGCAGGTCAGGCAGCATCTCAGGAGAGAAGGAATGGGTGACGTTTCGGGTTGAGACCCTTCTTCATAGTCTGAAGATGGGTCTCAATCCTTCAATTGATTTGTTTCATCCTTTTTGAAAGGAGGCCAAATTATTTTTGTCCACAGTAATGAAATCAAAACCAAGTGAAATGTAAAATCAAGTTAGTTAACACATCTCATGTGTCCAATTCACACTCACTCTCCACACTCACTAGCATATCTCACATAAGAAATAGAGCACAACAAACAACAATATAAAGAAGTAGTCTACTCCACCATTCAATCATGGCTGATCTATCCTAACCCCATTCTCCTGCCTTCTCCCCACAACACTCGTACTCATCAAGAATATATTTTTCTCTGCATTAAAAATATCCATTGACTTGGCCTCCACAGCCTTCTGTGGCAATGAATTCCACAGATTCACCATCTGACAAAAGAAATTCCTCCTCATCTCCTTCCTAAAGGAACGTCCTTTTGTTCTGGTTCCCAGACTCTCCCACTAGTGGAAACATCCTCTCCACATCCACTCTCTCACTTTTTCCCACAGGATTGAAAGTGGATTTGTAACACAAACATTAAAAAGTTCGAGAAACTTTTGACCTCAACCACTGTGCAAGAGCCCAAATAATTGAATCAGAAGAAGTCACCGAGACAAGTATACGCGTGCGCATTGGGCAGGAGGTGACGTTAGGAAGATGGCGCCGCCAGGGAGAGGATGCCGGCGGTGAGGAAAAGACACCTTTAAATCCTACTCAGTTTCACACTCGGAAGATCGGGGATTCTGGCTGCTTTTCCGAGTGAAGCTCCGATTTTGAGGTCATGTCCGATGACACAGCGAACGGAGTGCGGGTAAGTGAAGCGCAAACTTTCTTCAGGGAATAAGCTGGAAAGGAAGGCCGGATGTCCCGCCCTGCAGCGTTGATTGGCCCCATGGCCGCCGCTTCAGCCCAGGGCCAGCTTCTCCTCCGTGTTTGCTCACCCACAGAGGTACCCGCCCGGGAATTACCCTGCCCCGGCCAGCCTCACACCCCCTTCCCTGCACACGCACACCGTCGCTTTCATCAAACATACATTTATGTCCTTACCACGTCCCGAACCTGTCGCAACCCCCCACTAACCCCTCCGACCTTGTCTCTTGCCATTACCTTTCTCTCATTGACGACACCAAATGCTGGAATAACTCAGCGGATCAGGCAGTATCTCTGAAAGAAGGAATGGGTGACGTTTCAGGTCGAACCCTTCAGACAGAAGATGGGTTCGACCCGAAACGTCGCCCATTCCTTCTCTCAGAGATACTGCCTGATCCACTGCGTTACTCCAGCATTTTGTGTCCACCTTCCTCTCTCATCACATTTTAATTGGCCATTGTAAATTGCGAATAGTGTGTGGGTGAGTGGTAGGATCTGGGGGGTGGGATTAGATTGATGATGAGAGTGTGGTGCAAATTTAGAAAAGTGATTCATGTAGAATGAGCACTAATGGTTGGTTGATGGTCAGTGTGGATCCTGTGGTTTGACAGGCCTGCTTTAGTATATCTCTCTATGACATATCCTTCACCTACCACTCTGTTGCCCTTTTCTCCTTGCATTGCCACCCTTTTCCTGCAGACTTTCTCTTTGGCACCTGGCACTATCCCACCTCTTAATGGCATGTCCTTTCAAAATCCCCAAATGGTTTGGCCACTCTTCTTCATTACTAACCCCTCTTATTTATACAACTTCCCCTGACCCCATTGCTGTTGCTGTTAGGTTGCTCCTTCCACTACTTGGAAGGTATAACCATGGGTGTCTTCTATTGATTTACTGGTCTGTTTTCCCATCTGACTTGTTTTTTCTCCAGATCATTTCCCATTAATCCCACACATCAGTGGATGCCTATTCCTTTTGTTGCATAACTGTCCTCTCTGGCCAAACAGCACCCTTCTTAACCCTAACTTGGACATCCACACCCCAGACCAGCTTGTTCTCCCCATGCTGTTCCTATCCAGTTGCGTATCCTTGCATCGGTTGTCATGGCAAAGGCAAATTTCTGCTCCCCAAACCCTCTGCCAAGTCTGTCACTCTGAGGCAGGGTCTCCACCGGAAACGTCACCCATTCCTTCTCTCCCGAGATGCTGCCTGTCCTGCTGAGTTACTCCAGCATTTTGTGTCTACCCTCTGCCAAATCATTACTTGTTCTTTGTCACATCCAGTACCTTTACCAATCCCATAGGATTTATTTCATTCTTCATTGAGAATAGGGTGTTTTTTTGCAATTGGACATGGAATGCACTTGCAAGTGTTTTTGGATGCCTTGTCGTTATGATAAACATAAATGTTTCTTTTATTCAAATTCTCTTCATAATGGTAACTTTTTATAATGCTACACATTTCAGGTATATGAAACCTTTGCCCCTAAATAACTCCTTGTGGGGACTACACAAAGTCATTATACTTGATACATTTTTGTTTTTTCAAAGACAAGATGATTGATTCCCTCCCTCCCTCCCTCCAACCATACCCCCCGCCTCCTATCACTGTCATTTTTTGCAATTCTATGTCGTGTATGGTGTTTTGTGGAAGAATTATCTATTGAGCCACTTGGGTCGAAGATCCATTTTGAGTCACTGTAGGAGGAGGTTCTTTTGCATGGTTGAATGTCCCAGCTTTGCTAGAACTTTCTGTCACTGATCTTTCTAATCTACTGAGACTTTGGAGAAAAATAGGTGCAGAAGATGTCAGCGAATGTCTGGGTAAGCTAATGCTTGGCATAGAGTTCAAGTAGAGGGACATTATTCGATTTGTGTTTAAAGACTGGAATGATATCTTTGTATAAGATTGAAAAACGAGCTCCATGTATTTAATCCTGGCACATGGATGTTGAGCACCATACTTTAAAGTTTTTAAATTCCACATTTCCTCCATTAAAATATGGGGAAGATTTTTTCCTGTACATTGTTAGATCTTTTCAAATCCAGTTAGAAATTTCTGGAAATCATATTCTTTTTAATTCTTGCATTTGATCATCCAGAAGCTAAATATCAAAATGAATCATCAATACTTTGTCATAGTGATGAGTTCATTTAGCAGACAATTGAGAAAGGCATCTTTGAAAGGTAAGAATTGTGACCATCTATGTTCAGTGATAGGTTGGAGTAGAATGGAGGAGCTGAGAGATATGAATGATAAATCTTTGCAAACACGTCATATCATTAAAGTATTTCCCTCGAAAAATTCTAAAACTAGGGCATAGCAATTCAAGTGATTGGAAGAAGGATTTGAGGGAATTTGTGTTCATGCTCAAAGTGGGGGTCTATATGCAACCTACTACTTGAAAGGATAAAATCGCAATGGTTAGGATGTACTTTTACATGTACTTAAAATGGTGTAACCCAAAGGACCTGGAGCTAGAAAATGGGATAAGATTAACAGATTTTGGCTTTCTGAAAAAAAACTTGATTGGATTTTGTTAAATAAGGAGAAAGAATGGGACATGCATGGTGAAGATGTGTCAGTATAAATCAATATTAAGATCACAGAAAGAAAAGAACAAGCATGTGCTTAGTACATTTTATTTTTGCACAATGTGGTGGTTTCTTGAACATGCTGCCGTGGGTGGTGGTGGAGGCAGATACGATAGTGGCATTTTAGAGGATTTTAGCAGAGGCTTTTAGGCATTTTGTAGATATGCAGGGAATGGGGGGATATGGATTACGTGCAGACAGAGATGATTAGTTGAATTTAGTATCATATGCAGCACAGACATTGTGGGCGGAAGGGCCTGTTCCAGTGCTATATTGTTCTATGGTTCAATGTTCTCTGTAGTAATAGTAATTTGTCGTAAATTGTTAGTTTTGAAGGTGCTATTACCACATAAAAAGACTTGTATTTACATAACAGAACGCACAAGCTTCTCGGTGCATTACTGCAATCAAATGTACGCTTTCGAATCCCAATTGCTCTTGCAAAATGTAGCATGTAATTTATGTCCCGCAGGCTTCCACAAACATCACTGTGTTAGGAACTGGATATTTTGCCATGCTGAAGTATATTGAGTAGAAAAATTGGTCATCTTACTAAGGACACATCTGGTCTTCAAATAATGTTGAAGGATATTTTCTGCTTACTGGAGAGGGCACAAAGTCTCTTGTTTTAATAGATCTTCCTAAACAAGGAGCCACTAACAGAGGAACATTGAAGTTTTAAAAATGAATAGATGGTTTCATCCAATTGGCAACACTGCAAAAAATGTTTCACATTTTATTGATAATAAGTTGAAAGGAGAAGAGAAATTTGTTGTAGAAGCATGAAATATTTTATAAATCTCTTGTTATTACACCAATCGCCCTTTCAATCACCAATATACCATAGCTGAGCATGTGCTATCTATATAATGTGCTGCAATAATTTGCCAAGACTGCTTCAAGAGCACCTCACAAGCACCCCACATGTAAGACCTAGAAGAATAAGGGAAGCACGTTGATAAGAAGTCTGCCTTTCAAGTGGTGTGCCATTCTGATTTGGAAATATTTTGCTGTTCCCTCAATGTTGCTGGGTCTGTGCATTAGAATGTTCCTACCTAATAACAATATCAGAGCACCTTTGCCACACTGTAATGGTTCACAAATGCAGCTCACCACGACTTAAAGGTTATAATGGACAGGTAACTTTACCAGCAATCTCCACACCCTGCAAGTGAATGTAACACACCTCTTTGAAGCAGGAGGAAATAGAGTTATGAGCATAACTGCAAAGTGAAATTGACACTATGAACTGAATGGTTCTTTTTTGCCATTAATACTGAAGTTCTTTTGGACATTCTTTATTAACAGTGGATTACATTTAGATTATAGTCTACTGTAGCGGTGCTTGGTGCAAATACATAATCTGCAATGCTACCTTGTTAGTGGCTTTGAACAAGGAATGAACCCTGGGTGAAACAAGGAAAATCAATCTCACTTTGTTCAGTATCAAATGATTGTTTTATTCGTACTTGAACTAAAAGAAAGTCTCAGTTTAATGCCCAATCCAAAAGGACTAACCTAGCATCTGTGTTCCAATCTTGAATGAAGTTCAAACCCACATAATATGATCCAAGCAACAAATAGAAGAAAGGGTGAGAAGTACTTTACAAAGTAGCAAATAACGGCAACAGAGTTCTTGATGGGGGCAGAATCAAGCAAGTAACAGGGAGATACTGAGTCTAAAGAAGGGTTCTCGACCCGAAACATCACCCATTCCTTCTCTCCCAAGATGCTGCCTGACCCACTGAGTTACTCCAGCATTTTGTGATACCTACAGGAGATACTGCTGTGGTTGTTTTTGGCGGGGAATGGGATAAGTGTTTGGCCTTGTGTGTTTACTGGAACGTGGGCTAGATGGGGCATGCAGTATCTCTATATTGTACTGGGGTCCTGGCCCGAAATGTCACATATCCATATTCTCCAGAGATACTGTCTGACTCGTTGAGTTATTCCAGCCCTTTTGTGTCTTTTATTGTAAACCAGCATCTGCAGTTCCTTGTTTCTCCATCCCTATATTGTACTTACTGTGGGAGTCATTTACCACAGATTCAACAGTGACAAATAGTTGAAGATACATGTGGGCCACAAGGAATGGTAGTTTTAAAATGATGACATGCACATCCTGTCACATCGAACAATATTGTGTAACAGTTCAGTGGTAAACATGCTTGAAAATACCAGAGTCCAAAATACATTTTCGCGATTATTCAAACTCTATTGCTGACATGGATCCCACCTCAAGAACTGCAATAGATTCAAATAATCCTGAATGAGACAACAACTACTGAAGCAGAGTAATGCACAGAGAAAATTCAATTCAATAATTACATTATTGAGATTAGCAGCTAAAATTTTACAACTTTTTGTCTGATTTATATAGATTCATGATCCACGTTATTTTCTGGTTTACAAAATACATGCCTATGGACAGTTATGTTTCAGCACCATTTGTTCTCAGTTTATACACTTAAAAATTCCCTACGCAGTTGTTAGTTTACATTGTTTAAGCTAAAGATGTCTGAGGAAATTAGTTTGTTCCAAACTTTTTTATTTTTCTGTGATTTGAAAGTGGGTATTTTTATTGTGTGCAGTGGCTGCCCGTTGAATGTCCTTTTGCACATTCACTCTCACAAATTATGTTTTGGTCTCCAGTAAGATTGTCACATTTTGTTTTAGAACTCTGCTTCCCACAATGTGAAAGAGAATTCTCGAATTATCCGAGTTGGAACAAGAAAAAGCCAAGTAGGTTGTTTCTAACTGTTTTCAAAATTAATCGATTTAAAGTAAATGTGTACAATTTTTTAAGTCTGATGTTATTTTGTATGTTAGCTTTTTATTTTATTTCGTTAAAGGTTTTCAAAGTCTATTGGGTATGTTTTATAGTCTTGAGTATTTAGCTTTAAGTCTTCATCTGTTTGCAGTGTCACAGTTTAACTGTGTAATCTGCACCAGTATCCTCGTTTGAGGGTGGGGAGGGCTGTTCCCATTCTGCTGCCACTTATCCACATCTACAGAATTACAGTGGTTTGTGGCTGAGTCACTGGAGGGAGAGAATTGTGGGAGATTTTAAGATAAAACCAATGGGAGGGACAGGTGGACTATTCAGATAAGTGTCTTTGTTCCGAGAATTCCTCCAACAGATTGCTTCGTGTTACTTATGGTGGAGTAGCATTTTAGGAGACAACTGTGGGTTTTAGCAATTATCTTTATCAGCCATAGTCGCTCATTCTTGAAAGGTTAGACTTCACGACTTTAGACTTTGGGTTCTGCTGTCATCAGATGCACGGCTCTGTCCCCACAAGCTGTGTCGCTGATGCACCTCCATAACCTCGACCCAAAATGATCCACCTGATGGTCTGCCTAAGGGCTAATGATCTGCTGCCACATCTCAGTACTCCAGGTCTGTTCCATTTCAATGTAACAGGCTGGTTTCTAAAGCAGCTGCACTAAATCAATGAAAAAATATATATTTACTCAAGGATTATTATTGTATTCTTCTAGGGAGTCTTTTAATATTCAAGACTTTTTTGATTGTAAGGAGTGGACGATTCCTGTATGCAAATTACTTTAATGTGGTGTCGACTTTACACACAAACTACTACATAGTCTTGATAGTGTCAAGGAGGTCCAAGGCGACTTGAGAGTAGACTTTACTGCACAGAATTAGCACACCTGTTCCTTGGCCTGCTTCCTTCAGGCTTAATTTCGTCATTATAGAACATATAACTGGATGTATAGATTGAGTCTACCCTCTCCCCTGTTCCCCCACAACCCCTGGTTATTGAATACCCTACCAAAAGAAACTTTCTTCAGATCTACCATATTTAATTATATTATCATTTTAAGTATCTGGTTTAGAATATGCTCCTTCTTGTCCACTCCCAAGCCAAGTATGTTCAAAGGATCGTAATTTTAATTATGTGTCCTACTGGGAAGTACTTTGCAACTTTAATTCTTAGCACCAAAGTTGCTTTATATCATTGATTTGTGTGAAGTGGACTTTTGCAGCAAGGTCAGGGACAATGTCCATCCCAATACACCCTAAAGGTGGTTGTGGTTTTTATGCTGCAACTCAACCTGGGAGTAGTTTATAGGAAGATCTTTCTAAAAGTTTATCAAACTTGTATAGAAATAGTTTGATCATAGTTAAATGGTCATTTATTGTGCTTTGGGTAGATTATTATCAAATAGTTAAAATACTGCAGTGTCAATTAATGTGTTTGCAATCTCAAAATAAAAATGACTTTGGTAAAAGTTGAAATTCTGTTCATCTATAACGGATTCATTTATTGTAGCAAGATCTAGTTTTTCCCGTTAGTGTACACATTGTGTTTGAGATGAGCCATGTCTTATTTTGTTTTTCCCAGCTTGCACAGACTCAGACTGGCAGTGTGGTGAACATGCTGAAAGAACAGTACCCACATGCACAATTTGAAGTCGGTATGTACAAGTTGCTTGGAGATAAGATGACATGGAAAGACTACAAATTTACACTCATTTATTAACAATTATATAGATAAATCTAGTCAGCCACTTGAACTGGGTGCCAATGATCTTTAGGGAACATGAACTTGACTTAAGAGGCTTTATGTCAATTTTTTGCCCAGACTGTTGGCCCTATGATTCCATGGGCCTCAATTTTACAAACCAGCCTTTTTGTGTGGAACTCAATAAAATGCCTTGTGAAAATCCGTATAAATGATATCTAACTGCATTCCCTTCATCAATATTCTCTTACTCAGTATATTTATCAATAACTGTCTTAAATGCTCCAAATAACTTCCAAAAAAGAGTCTTCAGAAAAGAGTTTAAGATTGATTGTATCTTTTAAATTTACCAAAAAACTCCTTGCTGATTTTACTGCTAAACAACCTATCTCCAATTTCATAGGCTTTGGTTCAATAACTAGATATGAACAACAATTGGTTATTTAGCTTAGGTTGATTCAGCATTCACTGCGATTATGTCTTATCCTTGCCCAACATCCCTCAATATCTATGATTAAATTCCAATCTAAATTTGGCAATTTACCCTGGAGTAATTGGCATTCACAGGTAAGAGATCTACTTTTCTGCAGCTTTCTGCAAAGAGAAGAAAATCCTAAATTTACTACTGAAATGCATCAATGCCCACTAGTTGTAGACTCACCAAGAGTTGGAAAGATAAATAAAGAGAATAATTCTTCTATAATTTCTTGAAAACATCACTCCAAAAGCACTGTAACTTTTTAAATGCCACAAAGTACAGCATTTATTGGCGTACAGTCTCCTTGCAATGTAACCTTTGCCCAGGTATCGATCTGTGCTCCACTCACACCAAGCCCAATTAATTTTTCTGTACTAGGTGTAATCTAGCCAAGCTTTTATATGGCTTTTATATAACATCATATTTTTCTCATGTTTTCCATCACTGTAGAAACTAAGATCATCTTTTCATTCCCTTATCTAAATCCAACATCTTTTGTAGTTATTTCACATTGCTTCTTTTAAACACTATTGAAGTTGCTTAATATTATGATTGATAAGTAAGAACCTTAATTCTGAATTTAACCTATTTCCCCTTTGTCCAAACCCCAGTTGAGGAAAGTGTTTCTTTTAATCTGCCAAATGGAAACTCTTGATCACCTTATTTGGGTCTGTATTCAAGGGAATACAAGACAGATTTATGTAATCTTTAATCATGTGTCAACCCACAATATATCACTTAGACCAGAGCTTTAAGCAGACATGGATTCAAGCTCTGATATAATTCCACCTCGCAGAAGTGCCAGCTGTGGTTCAATAGGTAGCACACTTGCTTCTTCGCTATGGATTCAAACCGCACTTTAGAGACTTAAGTACAACTATGTGGTTTTACACTGGTGCAGAACTGGGGTTGTGCTGGATTGCAAGTGACATCTTTGGGTTTGACCATGTGCCCCTCAGGTGCACAGAAAAATTCCAACATCAGCAACGCAAAATTTGGTGCCATGGTCACGATTTGTATAGTCATCAATATCACTGGCACAAATTAAATCAGAATAATCCCATTACCGTTAGGTCT
The DNA here is from genome assembly GCF_053455715.1 of Rhinoraja longicauda. NCBI lineage: Eukaryota > Metazoa > Chordata > Chondrichthyes > Rajiformes > Arhynchobatidae > Rhinoraja > Rhinoraja longicauda. Next base: position 13,222,130 of record NC_135984.1, on the reverse strand, counting down.
GCTGTTCAAATTGCTGCCACATTTTCAATATTGCAATTGTAGGAACACTTCAAAAGAGTTGTTTCATCAACTGTCAAGCACTGTAGCATATCCTAAAGTCATTAAAGCTGCAAGTTATAAATAAAAGTGCAGTTGCTGCTTTAAAGATTTTACTGTTTTAAGAATCAGTCTCATGATTAACTGTTCTCATTGTGTGAGAGTTGCCTATTACAAAAATTCTATTGACTGAGAGTATTCAACACACCACAAAATAAGACTGCCACAATCTAATGCATGATTCACAGAATAGTTAAACCATAGAGCTAACAGTAGTGGAAACGGAACAGTGGGAATCTTAAATGAGGAGAATGAAATTTTCACAAAAAGAATGGATTACATTTGTCTGGCACCTTTCACAGGTGCTTTCGTTTGAAGATTTTAGAAGATATCCATCCTTAAATCGAAGATTCGAGGATATCATACTGTGCTTGACAGCTGATGATAAAAACATTTTTGAAGTGTTCCTACAATTGCAATGTAGAAAATGTGCCCGTAATTTAAACAGCAGTCCCAACAGTAATGGGATTATTCTAATTTAATTTGTTTCAGTGAAATTGATTGATGAAATGTTATTATTTTGTTATTTAAATGTTGTTTCCATTTACTGTGCTGTGATATACTATCTGTTTTAATACTGTTTTATTGCTGTAGTTGCCATGACTACCACCGGAGACAAGATTCTGGACACTGCCCTGTCAAAGGTACTTTGTATCTTCTGTTTGCTCTTCTATTTCTTACAATGCTGAGTTATCCTTGAATTAATGTGCGTTAGTTAATAAAGCAGTGTAGATGAATCTTAACAGTACGATATTTGTTATGAATGTGTGTGATAGAACATCGTAGGAGTTTTATTCTGCATCTCACCCGGGCTGTATCGGATGCAGGAATAATTTATAGTGACATTAAACATCCTTTGCTGTGTACTTTTTTGGCTGAATATTCCTCAAATATTAAACAAAAGCAATGTAAATCAAGTAAAGATTTTGAAATGAGCTCATTCCCATATAGTTAACAGACATCAAAATACTTGCCAATTATTGAAATGAACTTTATATCCCTTCTCCACTCAATTCCATCTGCTACTGAAAGTAATTAAAGATTGACATCCAACGGTTTGTTTTGAGAAGAAGCCAGAGTGGGGGGATGAGGTGATGTGCAAGGACGTAATGATATTTAACCAGTTTAATTTCTGCCCTTGTTAGATTGGTGAGAAGAGTTTGTTCACCAAGGAGCTGGAAACTGCATTAGAGAAAAATGAGTAAGAAATCTTAGATGGTTATCTACCCATCACTCACTCAATACTTTTTTTAACTTGCCCTTGAAGTATAATAATTTATTTAAAACTCATTCTTTATAAATTCATTGGCTGTGCCTTAGTGGGCAATACTCAGGCTTCTGAACTAAAATTGTGGTTTACAGGTAGTTCTGCTTTAACACATTTTCAAATTGCAAATTAGATATAACATGAATGATGAACTAAGGAACACTAATTGTGTTACGCAGGCAGAATTGGTTATAATGCAATTTCAGTTGGCAACCAGAGAACCACTTAAAAGGTACTTTAGAAATTGATGAGCAGAAAAAAAATCTGTCCTGCACAAAAAAACAGCCTAGGTTTCTATGCAACAACCCCACAGTTATCAGACACCATTACCTCTTAAGAAAATAGTCTGTCAGTTTCACCGTCAGTGGCCTTTGAAATTGAAAGCAATCACTTCTATTGGCACGTGCTATGATTCTCGTAAACAGAAATGTCACCCATTCCTTCTCTCCAGAGATGCTGCCTGTCCTGCTGAGTTACTCCTGCATTTAGTGTCTAACATGAAGCCTTTAGTGTTTCTTAAAGCTGTTAAAAATACCTTTATTTTTGAAAATCCTGCAGAGAAAAGTTATTATTGCAAGTTTGAAATTCTTTAGCCCCTAACCTCCTTTTCCTCATTAACACAATTGTTTTTATAATGTGTTTTTCAATAATAGAGAGTTGTAGATGCAGCCTAGTTGATCACACATACTGGACTTCCCACCATCGACTCCAATTACACTTCATGCTGCCTCAGAAAAGAAACCAACATAATCAAAGACTTGTCCCATCCCAGTCATTCCTACTTCTCCCTTTCTCATTGGACAAAACATACACAGGCTTTTTTATTTAATTTGTTTATTTTCCGGTCAATACAATACAACAGATTGGGGCGGCACGGTAGCGCAGCGGTAGAGTTGCTGCTTTACAGCGAATGCAGCGCCGGAGACTCAGGTTCGATCCTGACTACGGGTGCTGCACTGTAAGGAGTTTGTATGTTCTCCCCGTGACCTGCGTGGGTTTTCTCCGAGATCTTCGGTTTCCTCCCACACTCCAAAGACGTACAGGTATGTAGGTTAATTGGCTGGGTAAATGTAAAAAATTGTCCTTAGTGGGTGTAGGATAGTGTTAATGTACGGGGATCGCTGGGCGGCACGGACTTGGTGGGCCGAAAGGGCCTGTTTCCGGCTGTATATATATGATATGATATGACCATACAGTTGTGAAAGTTAAATAGTACAAAATCATTGTATCAAAAATAAAACAATATTATCACACATGATATTTTCTGACCGAAAAAAAAGGGGTAGGCAGAAGCCAAAGCTTATTGTGCCTACCCTTAATACTTAACAAAATATAATTTTTTTTAAAACACAACATCATAAGTCAGAAGCTGCTTAATAGCTCGCACCACCAGACTCGGAAAAGGCTTCTTCCCCACTGTTATCAGGCTTCTGAATGGTCCTTCCATAAGCTAGGGTGCTGTCCAATCACCTCTACTGCATTGTGGACATTGGACTTTGTCTATGGAACTGATGTGCTACAATATAGAACTATATTCTGCACTCTGTATTCTTGCTCTCTCTATTGTACTTGAGTTTGATTTGATTGTATTCATGTATGATGTATCTGATCTATTTGGATTGCAAACAAAACAAATCTTATCACTGAATCGATACACGTGACAATATTAAACCTAATCCTAATTGCAACTAACACATTAAAGCAGAACTACCTGTACCACTCCAATGGACTACAAAATCTATGATGCAACATAAGATGCAGTGCTGGGGTTGGTTCACTTGCTTCTTAATGGACTTTAAATGAACCCATGGCATAATTTTGAAGAGAAAAGGGAGTTTTTCCCAGTGTGATGTTAATAAAAAAATTTAATTTTATGAAAATCAAGGCCTCCTAAGTTACTTTGTAACCTGATTTTTTTTAAACTTGGTTAGTATTATAGCATGAAATGCATCACAATCAAGTTGTTCATGGAAAAGTCCCATAAACAACAATGTGATGATGCTGGATAAACGATCTAGATTAGCGTAGAGGACGGATAATGACCCGAAACATCAGCTGTCTATTTCCCCCTGCGGGTGTTGCCTGCTCCGCTGAGTTACTCCAGCAGATTGTTTTTATTTTGCTCGGTTGATTTAGTAGTGTTGAAGTCCAGAAACCTTTGATATAATACCACAGGGACTTTTGACTAAGAAGCCTGTTAGCTCTCTATAACATATACTTCCAACTGTTCAGCAGCCCACTCTCTGCTTACTTGGATGTTGTGCTCAGTCTCGAGTGGGAGGACGTGTATATCCCGATTCAGTCTGGCTCTTTCTGCTATCCTTTTACCTTTTTATGATGTGTATTTCTTGCAAATATGCTGATTGTGTACCCATATATCTAGAATCTTTGTGCCGTTAATCCACATTTTGCTCCTCCAATTTAGAGTTGATTTGGTAGTTCACTCCTTGAAAGATCTGCCAACAACACTCCCTCCTGGATTTACAGTTGGAGCTATCTGCAAGTGAGTATTCTTTGCGATTGTTCACTATGATTTACACCAGAATGAAGCATATCCCTGCTCTTCAGTTTAATGGTCTGGGAATGTTTGATGGTATAGTGGAGGGAGAGTTTCTCTGCTCCCATTGCTCGTAAATTGCAATAGACATTTCAGTTCCTGGATGATGCAAAAAAACTGATTGTTACAAAAACAGTGTGGGGGAATCATGACTTGTTTTTAATCTTGCCATCCATTTCTTCCCCACCTCGATCACCACAACTTTAGGGCATTATTACTCCTATATGCTCCCCATTTCAACATGCATGACAAGTTTTGATTGAATTTTAACCAAGCAAAGAAATTCTGGGCTTCATTGGAGTGACTGTAGCCAGTTTGCAGAAATTGATACTGATTTACAACTATAGTTGTCTCATTACAGGCGTGAAATTCCTTATGATGCTGTTGTTGTGCATCCAAACAATGTGGGAAAGACCCTGGACATGCTGGCAGAGAGGAGGTAAGGCAATGATCCAAGTACATGCTTCTTTACAAGTTTCAGGAGCGCGGGGCAATCCTAGTTTCTGACACAATTTCCCTCAAGTTAGGAAGAGGGGATGTTCAACGAGATCTGGGTGTCCTAGTGCATCAGTCACTGAAAGGAAGCATGCAGGTACAGCAGGCAGTGAAGAAAGCCAATGGAATGTTGGCCTTCATAACAAGAGGAGTTGAGTATAGGAGCAAAGAGGTCCTTCTACAGTTGTACCGGGCCCTGGTGAGACCGCACCTGGAGTACTGTGTGCAGTTTTGGTCTCCAAATTTGAGGAAGGATATTCTTGCTATTGAGGGCGTGCAGCGTAGGTTCACTAGGTTAATTCCCGGAATGGCGGGACTGTCGTATGTTGAAAGGCTGGAACAATTAGGCTTGTATACACTGGAATTTAGAAGGATGAGGGGGGATCTTATTGAAACATATAAGATAATTAGGGGATTGGACACATTAGAGGCAGGAAACATGTTCCCAATGTTGGGGGAGTCCAGAACAAGGGGCCACAGTTTAAGAATAAGGGGTAGGCCATTTAGAACGGAGATGAGGAAGAACTTTTTCAGTCAGAGAGTGGTGAAGGTGTGGAATTCTCTGCCTCAGAAGGCAGTGGAGGCCAGTTCGTTGGATGCTTTCAAGAGAGAGCTGGTTAGAGCTCTTAAGGATAGCGGAGTGAGGGGGTATGGGGAGAAGGCAGGAACGGGGTACTGATTGAGAGTGATCAGCCATGATCGCATTGAATGGCGGTGCTGGCTCGAAGGGCTGAATGGCCTACTCCTGCACCTATTGTCTATGTCAAAAATTGAGCAGAAATGGAACCAGCCAGTATAAAAATTAGACTGCATGTCTATTTAAAATAAAATACGGATCAACACACTCAGAGCACGCTTATTCTTGCATTATCTATTTCTAAATACGACTAGATGCAAGAGAATCGCTCTGTGCTGTTTTGTAGAATGTGAAACATGATCAGTAATTCAGTGAGTTGGCACATTGTGCTCAGCCCAACTCCTGTGATCTCCACTTGGTCAGTGGGACTTCCACACTGTTTTATTATGAGGAAGTGAACAACATGATGTGTATTGAGTAAGCTGATGATTTGAAACCTGATCATTCCTAATTTTTCTTCCTACATTTGAGGGTTCTGCTTGGGGAAAGGTGCAGCTCATTCATTCTCATTTGGCTTCCAGCGGAGATCGGAACGAAAAAAAAACCTTGTGATAAATTGTATTTAAAGTTAGCATTAAAGGAAACATTTTTTTGGGCAATATTTTCACTTCTCCATTGGGTCTCTGCAGTGTGATCGGTACAAGTTCCTTGCGACGAGCAGCACAGCTGAAACGGCGATTTCCTCACCTGGAATTCAAAGATATTGTATCTTTTTATTTATTTTCAAAGCCATGAATGCATATAGGTAGAATTTTGAAGTGCTACTTTAGCTCACCCACCAGGATATAGGGCTTGTATTAACTAGATGAGCTTGTCCATGATGCATGAATGGTGCGCCAATGACCTCAATGAGCAAAACTTTTAACATCCCAGCATTTGAAAAGGAAAAGTAGTGCTCAGATTCAAGCTGTGAAAGTTGTCCTGGAGCAAACTGCTCACCTCATTATATATGAGCTCCTTGAGACCAAGAGCACCCTGTGCAATGTTGTCAGCAACTAAACCAGTGCACCAACTGGGTTATTCTATGAGCCGGACACTAGATACTCAGCAGGGCCAACAACAAGTCAAAGGGCAAGATGGCTCCGTGTTAGCCAACAACAACAACATAGAGAAGAGTAAAGGTTGCCATTTGATTAGTCTGCCTGAAGAATTGTTTGTGTTGGGAAGAATCAAACGGAATGAACAATGACTACATCCTTGTGGAGAGCTGCTGCAGCATCCAAGGGGAACAACGATTTTGAGGTTGACTTCGTGTTGACAGAATAGAATGTAATGAGGTTGATAGTGATGTTGAAAGCTATGTGTGATGCTACCTTAATCTACCAGGGAATTAGCACCAAGGATGTGATATTGCTGATGAAGTATTTCCTTAATCAATTTTGATTACAGCGAGGCAATTTGAACACAAGGTTAAAGAAACTTGATGAAAAAGATGACTTCAGTGCCATTGTACTGGCAGCAGCTGGTCTGCGAAGAATGGGCTGGGAGAATCGGATCAGTCAGGTATGGCTTCTAGTAACCTGTTTTGTGTTCTAACCTGAGAAACTACGCTATTAGGGAGGCCTTTTCACAAAGCAGCAGTAATACTTTTCATATCATTCCTGCATCTAAGGTACTGGATCTCACTGAAGCACAGTGGATGGTGCTTGCACAACAATGCAGTTCTTTTTTAATGCACATCGGTTGGAATAAGAATGAAACTGCATTGAAGCATGGGAATAGAAATCAGTAGCATTAACAGGGCAGATCCAATCTGGTGAAATGCCACACCAAATCAGTGTAGGACCATTTTCAGATCAAAAGGTGAAAATGTGACATTGTGAAATAATTTGAGTAACAATTGGAAGCTGCAGTGGGGATTTTGACAGGCTTTCATTTTTGGGGAACGGGGTGGAAAATGATGGGGCAAGTGGTCTTTGTTCCAACAAACCTTACTCCATCCAACAGTGCGTTTACTAAACCCTCTGTTTCTAAGTGACAGAGCAAAGTTTAACATCCTATTTGTTTGTACTGATTGTCCTATAGCTTCCAAGTTGAAGCATTAATTTTGGGAGGTTTCTCTTCTCGTTTTTATTTTCAAAAGTGGAACTCAACCACTTACCAAAGACATTGAAATCAGATAATTGTTAGGTTTCCAGAATGGATGTGGCTTTAAGATTTTCTTGTTTTTTCCTTCAGATTCTGGAGCCTGAAGATTGTATGTATGCTGTGAGTCAGGTAAGAGTGACTTGAATGATAATGGATGATTGATTTGAAATGCTAATTCCGTTTATCTTTACAAATTCTGTTCGACTCTGAAACAACTCTTGACTGTGGGTTTGACCAGCACACTCACGCAGTTATCTACCATTTTTGTAAATTCTTCCAGGACTAATTGCATTTCTGATCAGTAAATAAAAACATTGCATAATAAATGATTACTGGGCCAGCAATTCCAATGCTCGTTTGCACGACGGATATTTCTCAACTTTAACAAACTTGTGCAGTGTGTGTGGCTTAATGATTGGGCTTTATTTCCTTGGTTACTGAATCCTGCTGCATGTTTGGTAACTAATGTGCTCAGTCCGTTCATCTGCCTAAAGGTATTTTCTAATACTTTGTTGCTGTTAATTATATTTGCTTTGCTATTTGGTTGCAGGGGGCCCTTGGTGTTGAAGTCCGGGTGAATGACCCAGACATCCTGGAAATGGTTTCTGCTCTGAACCACACTGAAACAGTTCTCCGCTGCATTGCTGAGCGTTCCTTCATGAAACAACTGGTACAGTTCCAACTAAATAAAATTCTGCCATCGTGTTATTGTTGTCTTTAGTTTCCAGCTTGCAGATCTGTGGAATGGCACGGTCCCAGTCATGGGCAAAGCAGCTACTGACAGCTACTCACTGAATCATAAAATACTAGGAATGCTTGAGCACACAAGAAAGAAAAGCAAAACATCATTAGTATCTAAAATACTTGGCTGCCCTTCCTGTATTTCCAATACTTTCTCTTTGCCTTGTGACTCTACTGTTTTTGCTGTGTTCTCTGACTTTATCCGTTCAACTGCATTTATCACTTGCACTGAGAGCTATCTTCTGACTCTGTATCTTGCATGTTATTCTACCTGCTGATTTGAGTTTGGCTTGATTGTATTTATGTAAAGCATTACCTAATTTGATTGGAGAGCGTGCAAACCAAAGCTTTTCACTGTAGATAGACACAAGGTGCTGGAGAAACTCAGCAGGTCAGGCAGCATCTTTGGAGAAAAAGAATGGGTGCCGTTTCGAGTTAGAACCCTTCTTCAGACCGCTGCAGTGCCTTCCTACACAAAGCTTTTCACTGTATCTGAGTACAAAGGACAATAATAAACATAAGCTAGTTATGGGGAGCCAGTTCCCAAACTGCAATCCATTTTGTACCCTTTGATCTTCCTCGGTCATTGGTGTATTTCTGGAATCACAATGTCTTGGACTATATACTGCCAGCAAGTTTGTTTGTGAAAAGGAAATTAATATGCCATCAATTTACAATAAGCCAAAAACTTGGCATGGAAACAGGCCTCCTGCCCAACTCATCCATGCTGACCAAGATGCCCCGTCTAAGTTAATCCCATTTGCTTGGGTTTAGCCCATATCTCTTTAAATGTTTCCTATCCATGTACCTGTCCAAGTGTCTTTTGAATGTTATTTTGTACCGGCCTCAACTACTTCCTCTGGCAGCTCATTCCATATACCCACCATCATCTGCAGAAAAGGTTTCCCATCGGATTCCTATTAAATCTTTCCCCTCTCACCTTTAATCTATGCCCTCGTTATTTATTCCCTGACCCTGAGAAAATAGACTCTGGATTCACTCTGACTACTTGCGCTCATAATTTTATACACCTCTATAACACATTGCAGTCACTTTCACGGATAATAGCTTTTCAATTCCAGATTCATAAAACTGAATCCAGATTCCAAAACACCATGGGACCTGGACTTGTTCAGAAACTAAATTACCACTTTGGCAGACTGAGATGGCCATGGGTATAGGGTGTAATGGTTTTAGGGTGTGGTGGGGTTAGTGGTTTTGGTTTATTGCAGTTGGATCTGGTCCTTTCCTCCTGCACTGTACATTTTGCATTCAGTGAGTGTTGCTATGTAGTGAATGGACATCTAGCTTATACTATTTGTTTTCTCTCTATCAGTGCCCCTCTGCCTCGTTGTAATTTCCATTCTCTTCCACCCCTTCCCCCACCCCCCTCTCACCCTGAAGGCATCCACCTTTGGTCCAGTGATGCATGATGCAATTATTCATTTTGGAAAGAGCTAATATTATAAGTGGGGCTTAAACCTGGGATCCTTTGGTTGGTACTATTCTTTACTTTTGTACCTTTAATCTCACCCTCTTGAACCTTGTTTCTGTTATGTGGCTGTAAGATAAGAAGTTGCATAGAACCTAATAGACTGTGTTGCATGTTCTGTGCAGGAGGGAGGCTGCAGTGTGCCTGTTGCTGTTCACAGTGTCATCAATCAAAACCAGGTAATGTTGCTTGTTTTATGACTGACATTTTTATTTAGCACTCTGTTTAGCTTGAATCCACTTTTTAATTCTCTAAATCTTCTGATTCCAGCTCTACCTCACAGGGGCCGTATACAGTCTTGATGGATCTGACAGCTTAAAAGATACAATGCAAACTAGTATCTCTACTCAAACACAGGTACATTTACAATTTAAGCTGATATTTCAGCAGAGTAATGGAGTGATACACTTTGAGGTATTGTCTTTTGAATCAAATGTTAAATCTTTAAGAGATTCTGTGCTCTTGACAAGTGTTTTCCCTGCCTGCTCTATGAACCAGAGGTGGCTCCAATGAACTGCAAGTGCAGTTCTTGCCGGGAAAGAGCTAGGAAACTGAACAAGACTAGGGATGTGGGCAAGTTAAGCTTCCATGCCATGTTATTATAAAGCACATTATAGGTTAAAAGAAGCACATTACATTGCAAATCTGATTATTTACGTGGAGTAACTAAACAGTTCAGGCAGCATCACTGGAAGACATGGATAGTTGGCGTTTCAGGTCAGAAACCTGTCTGAAGATACTCCCTGACCTGCTGAAGTACTCCAGTACATTTTTTTGTAAACAGCATCTGCAGTTCCTTGTGTCTCTGATTTTTTTATTTCCCTAGAAAGATGCCCTATTCCTCTTTTAGGGCTGCTTGTTACCTCAATGTGATTCCTCCCAAATTTGCAGCATTTATATACGGCTCCTTATTGTATCTACGGCTCAAAGAGCTTCCTAATTATTAAAAAAAAAGAAAATTGTGATTAAATATGATTGGGGTTTACGTGAGGAAGTTCCACAAACAAGAGGTGGATGATCAATTTTAAAAAAAATTAAAAATTAGATTGTTGAGAAGGGAATGGTTAATCAGCGTCCTTGGAATATCCTCCTAAACTGGATTGGCAGCCAAGTTATGGGTCGATCATGGCTTATTGTTTCGGAAGGGAATGCCACAAATGAACCTGTAATAAAGTAGAATAAGAGACGGTTCATGTGGAGTGATTGCGCAGGCAGACCAGTTGGGCTAATTGTCCTGTTTGGGTGTAAACATTTCATGCAGCAACTTTTATTCTGCAGATTCAACCCAGTTTTCAATGACCTCATTTTCAGCTCTGAATATGTTCCAGAAAAATCGCTGGCTTTCAAACATTGCAGAATATAATTATTGTCTTCCTCTCAGGATGAAGATTGTAGCGTCGCTGATGTTCAACATGTTGGGATCACGGCAAGGAGAATACCACACAACTCCCAGGCAGCGGCTGAGAAATTAGGAATGGACTTGGCCAATCTATTGCTTAGCAAAGGTGCCAAGGATATCCTAACTGTTGCTAGACAGCTGAATGATTCAAGATAATGCAATGTATTTATCCTAATGTGCATATTATGTGATTATTTAGGCATCCTTAAAGTTATAAATGTACAGTAACCAAAGGTAACAGACAGTATCCCTTCCCTGTGCCTTAAGCATATAATTTGCTTCTGCAAACTTCTACAGGTTATTATAGTCTTCCCTTCTAAACTGCCCCCTCAACACACTGGGTTGTTTCATCAATTATCTCTCACCAGTGGCCAGGACTCTTGTCACTTTGGAGACCACATCAGTCATGTTATATGATTCGGTACATTATATGTATCTTCCTGTCTTTTCCACTGCTATAGATAGTGTGATTTATTTTAAACCAAAATCACAGTAATAATATAAAACAGTTGAAAAAAGTACATTTGAAATGCTTATTTTGAATTATGTGCTAATTGAAATTTGAAAAGGTTTTTTTTAATGTTGTGCAGTTTTATTTAGTTTACACTATTGAACAAATTGAGGTTTTAGCTAAAAGTCCCATTTGAGTGAATGGGAATAGACAATGAAATTTCAGTTTGGACCAGATTCTCCTCACTACTCTGGCATGCTCTGTTTTAATGTTTGGTCCACCTTTTGCTCAGTTGTGTCCTACTGCAGTGATTAACACCACTGCAGTACCAGCATTGAGAATATTTTCCTCGTGATGAGAGTGAATAGTGGGATTTTTTTATTCAGTTGGTTATCACTGATAAGGCACAATGTATTCCCCTTTGCAAAGCAGTATTAGCCAACTGCAGCACACCATGCTCATTACTGGTGTTGAAAAGCCTTGCAGCAGATGGATTTTTAATGTGGAGCTACTCCTCAAGAAAAGCATTGCCCATATTGCCTTCATCTGTACATGGTTCCAGTTCCCTGTGACATGTGATAGTTAATCCCCCCTCCCACCCCCTCCTCCCCACATGTATATATGGAGTGCCTTTGAATTAGATTGTGTTATTGAGGAGGTTTGTGAACAGTCATGACTCTCCCACCTTGCGTTGAGTAGGAGAATGCAGGGTTTGTGGGAGAGTGGAATCACTCCCAGAATGGCCCTTCCGGCCCTGCATCAGATGGATTGAGAAATCATGGAACTAAATTTGACTTCAGTACAAGAAAAGCAATAAAAAACTGCAGATGCTGGAAATCTGAAATACAAACAAATACTGGAAACAATCTGCAGATTAGGGAACATCAGTGGAAACAGAAACAATTTTTTATGAATCATAACCTTTCAAAGACCCTTTGTTAGAAGCCTTCAACCTGAAATGTTTCCTCAAATGTTACCTGACCTGCATTTCTAGTCATTTCTATTACTAAATGAGACCAGCTTGATTTTCTGTTCAAGGCATTATTTTTCTTTTTTAATTAGCTTAATGTGTTTGTACGCAAAACTGTTGCTGTCTAATTTTCCTGCAATTCATTCCTAGTGGACTAATCATTTTACTTTGACGCTGTAACTGAGTTTGATTGTTTTTGTCCTTCAATATAATACATGCAAATAATCTTCCCTCAAGAGTTTACGGGACAGGAATGCTTGGAGAGTTTTTCCATCTCTATGAGCCAGTACCACGCCAGCTGAGATGAACAAACTTAACGGGCAGGGGTAGACTATATGCTGTGTGGAACCCAGGAGTTTGTAGCATTTTGATGTCATTGTCAGCCATTGAGTTGCACACTTGCTACTTCATCAGATGATCATGGTTGAAGTTCCATCCAGAGATAAAACCCAGGCTCACTGCCTTATTTTCATATTGAACTGCGTTGCTCTGCCAAAATTGTTGGGGGGGGGGGTTCTGTTGGGACCTTGTCTTCTCAGTGGAACTGAGAGATTCCGAACAATGTTGTGATGGAGTATCTGTTTCCTGACCATTATTTATCCCCAGTTAATGTTACACAAATTATAGAATCATTATCACATTGCTGTTTGGCAGAGGTTGCTCTATGCAAACTGCTGGTTTTCTATGTTACAACCATAACTGTAGAAGTACTTAATTGACTCAAGTGTTTAAAATGTTCTGAAGGTTCAAAAGGTGCTAAATAATGGATTTCTTTATAATTTGTGACTGTACTCGGTGCAGCAGAAATGTACATGAGACTGTAAACTAATTTTATCATATGTTCTATTGGCCATTTACAAAGGATACTGTCTGAAAATGTATTACACAATTGGTTCCTTTATACCAGAGCTTCTAATCCTAAGGCTTAGGGCTGTATTTTATCAATTGTATGCTTATAAAGTAAGATGTTGTAATGCTTTTCAAAAGTAGGCCAGAAATCAGAGGTTGCTGCAAGTTACTATAGACTGGCAATAATTGCATCATTTGCTCTCTTAGAGAGTAAACAATTTGCAGACCAAAAAATGGAAAACTAAACCAAAACGTGTTGAAAATCTGAGTAATGAAAGGGGAATTAATCATAGTGGTCACAGGCCTTAAAGGTTGGACTTCTTTCTGGAGTTGGCAATTTTCAAGTAGGGAACAGAAGCAAGAATGTCATGGATGTTTGTGTTTTGCTTGTCTGCAATAATCACCATGTTTGGCTCTACTGCTGTAGTTTTCTACTATGGTGGAAAGAGTCCTTTACCTTAAAACATAAACCCTTAGGTGCCTTCTAAATTCAAACTAGCAGGAATATTGAAGAATACCTGCAACACCTATAATTTAATCATAAACCCCTTTTTTTCCTTTTTGTCTCATTAGCAATTATTAAATTATGTCAAATTCCACTACCATGCAATTGGAAAATGTTATATTTTGTGCAAAAGTGAACCGTGGATTTCCCAACCCTAACCCAATGATTGAAGTTATTGAAGAGATGCATCACCTTGTCTTTATATTTTTAATCAGCACAACCTTAAAGAGAAATTATAGTGTGAATGTAAAAGAATGCTTAGAAGGGGAAATTGGATTGGACTAAGGATTGACTGGGTAAGAAGGAATCCCACAAATGAGGACACTGTTAGTACTTCGAGGACCAGAGGGACAGGATTCTGACTCATTGTGACACAACGGGGGTTGTAATAATGAACTGGGCACATGTGCTGTCAAGCTCAATTTGAAAGATTCACTGAGTTATTTGAGAGGGTGGGGAATCAAGTGATTGTGCTAACATTAATGGGGCAATTGCAACTTAATCCTGTCAGTTTCCAATGGGTAGATTAATAGAGAACATAATTACAGTGGTGTTAAACCAGCATTCCATCTTATCCTGGTGGATTCCCAAAGATCCATGTTTTCAGCATTTTTTAATTAAATTGTGCCTTCATTTTTTGCCTTTCAGTGAATGTGCTGTTGAGTCAAACTAGCTTTGGGTTATGAGCTACAGGATCAACCCAGTACAGCAGTTGGATAATTTCCAGCCAGCACAGATATATTTTTCGTATTCCTTACGTTGGGATCTCTCGCTCTCTCTCGCTCTTGCACAGAAACACCTATGCTCTTAAATAATTCCTCCGAGACCTGTCATTCCATAGCTCTCTGCCCAAAACTGATGTCAGTGGTGAGTTATCTTAAATGCAAATTTGAATGTTGAAAACATTCTATAAGCAGTCAAGATAGTTTGACATTCACACAAATATTTCCTTTTTTGCAATCCACAATTGCTTGTTGATTAAAGTAGGATTTTGCCTTACTAAAAACGGGTCTCCCTTCTCAAATATGATACAAAGTGCTCTGTCAAGCAGAGGCATAAATACTGATAAGTAGGACTGCAGTCTCAGGGCCTAAATCCCCACAAATTATTCTTAAAACACGATAAACATTATATTTTTTTAAATGGAAAAAAATCTTGCAAAAAGATTGACAAATAAAATTCTACTGGTCTGGAACGGATGAGGCAAGGTAATGTTTACAGGGATGATTCTTTACTGTTATGCGATTGATGCTGTATATTCTGAAATGGGATAGCTATCATGAAATATGAACATATGGTGCTTACCCCTTGCAGTAATGACAAAATAAAACATAAGTAAAGAATTTACATTTGAAATGTTCTTTTATTTTTTAAATAAAGACTATGCTTGAAGTGGAGTAAATTCCAAACTAATCTGCAGAAACAATGATTCAGTAAGCAAAGAGTCAGTTCTGGGCTGAAGTTGCCCCATCAATGTGGACAGTGTTGGCAAAACCACATTTACTTTCTCCTTTGGTTCAGGGCTGCAAATCATAATCTTTGTAATGTTCTCTGCGACTAGCATAGAATTTCATAAATATCTGGGTAGTGTTTTATAGCCCAGGCTTCACTTGACATCGATATGCACATTCCAGCAAGCATTAGCATAAAATTGTTTGGAAGCTAAACTGCTCGATGTTCCTTCACACTGGCAGTGCATCCATTCCCACCCTTCTACCAGCTCACAGGATTACGATGGATACAATCACTGTGCCAAGTCTTGACTCGGTATCAGTTCATACAAACATATGTACAGTGTTCCTCACAGCAATAGAAAGTGCAGGTTACACAGCGAATGCGTGGAGAATAAACTGAATACAGAATATTATCCCGTTGTAGTAAACAGTAGCTTTGAGTTTGCATTGATTTGAGTGGATACGTTTCTGGGGCTAAACAAAAAGCTCAGATTGGGGAAGTATTAAGTAATTTTTCACAAAACATGGTTAGAACACTTGGTGGTAAACTGCTCTGGGTTCCTGGGATTTTCCAGACTGAAGTCACTGGATGAGCTCCAAGATATCAGGTATATCGTGGTTAAATAGTTAATAGAAACAGATTAACTGTGGCCTAATTAACCAATGGAATAGCCATTAAGGGCCAACTGGCTCACAATGCCTATACAGAGATTTAAAAAAAAAATTTTTAAGGATGCATGTAGAAAGTAACTACTGAAGAAAAATAAATGCAAAATGCCAGCCAGGGAAGTTTGCTGTTATACTCTTGATCCATATGTACTATTGTTGACAAGACCAGATCAGGGGATAAGTCACAAGTCATCCTGATGTTAAAATGTTATGCAATTAATCATGTAATATTGCATGATTTGGATGGATAGGTTGTTGGGGGATAGTCATCACAAAGGACTGGTTACTCCCAAAACTGCCCATGCTCTTATCATGGTATATTATTGCCATATGAATCAAGATAATGAAAAATAGTTTTGCATGCTATCCAGTCAGATCATACTATACGAATAGAACAGCTAGTGCAAAAGGAGAAAGAAAGCAGAGTGCAGGGTATAGTGTTATAGCCGCAGTGAAAGAGCAGATTAAAAAAAGTACAAGAACTGCAACGGGGAAGATTGGGAATAATCCTTTGCACTTGAAAAGGATGTTCGAGAGTCGGTAAATGACAGGGAAGAAACCGTTCTTGAATCTGGTGATAAATGCTTTCAAACGTTTGTACCTTCTGCACGACTGAAGAGGGGATGAGAGAATGACCAGAGCATGTGTAGTTCTTGATTACAGCTACTTTACCAAGGGAGACGAAGTGTAAATGGAGTCAGTTGTTGGAGGTGGGGAGGGGATGGTGTAGGTTAGTTTGCAGGGCAGTGTCAAAATTCTGCAATTTCTTGCAGTCTTGGCAAGAGCAATTGCCATATCAAGCAGATGCATGCTGGTAGGATGGCTTGTGTGGTGCATCAGTAGAAGTTGATGAGCCAATGGAAACATACAAAATTTCCTTAGTCTGAGGAAGTGGTAGAATTGATGACTTGGCTCAATGTGGCTCAACCAGATCAAATTGTTGGTGATATTTACACCTTGAAACACTTGGCCATTTCTGGGGCATGTACTGTGCTCTACTTCCTGAACCGTTGTTGTCGTGTAACCTAAGGTAGACAAAAAATGCTGGAGTAACTCCGGGTCAGGCAGCATCTCAGGAGAGAAGGAATGGGTGACATTTTGGGTTGAGACCTTGTTACTAAGCTCTATCTCCTACCTGTTCTCTTTCATCTCTAAACTTGTAAAATTGAATTAGAGCAGAATTTAGTCTCAGAATCGTAAGTACATACGGACTATAGTAAGGAAAGCAGCCTTGTGGGATACTGGTGTTGAGGATTATTGTGGAGGAGGTTTTGTTGTTTATCCTTGCAGATTACAGTAAATGGGTCAAGAAGTTGAGGTTCCAGTTGCAAGGGGGGGGGGGGGCTGAGACCTAGGTCAAGGAGTTTGAAGATAAGTCTGGTTGGAATCGTGTTGAAGGCACAGCAGGAAGTATTAACTAAATAGCATAAGAATAGATAGATTAGAAAATAAATTTAATAGATAATGGTTGTGGCAACGGCCAAAACTGCCATTCTAGTTGGAGCATTTTTTGTGAATGAATTAGCGCATCAGAATGGGAGGGTCGTAGGCTAGTGGAGGTCTCAGAAAAGGTGGGCCAATGTGATGTAGGTATCTGAAAAATATAATGTTTAAGATTCACCAAGGAATCTTAATTGACAAAAAAAAAATCATAATGACTCAGCCACCCATGTTCAATGAAAACTTCTATTTCAAGTAAACATTGGGTGCAATTTATTTATTGCACCCAAACCAGAGACTACCTCATCAACCCCTCTCTCCTCTCCAGCAGGTTGACTGGTAATGTTTATGGTTGCTGTGTCTTGTTTTAAAGTAGCAGGTACCTATGGGTGAGCTCTGTGACAGGAAGACTCAATCCGCTGAGTAATCCACATTATTGCAATCCTGGTCGGGCTGTTTCCTTTTAGGCAACAGATTCCATCTCCACATTCCGATGAATGCAATCACAACAAGGCCAGCAGCGATCACAAGCACAATGCCAATAATTGGACCCGCCATGGTCATGCAGTTTTTCTTTTTGCTCTGGGTCAGACCTAGGAAATAGGAATATAACAATCTTTGATCGCAAACACAAGAATCCAATCTGGGTTAACAGACATAAATGTGAACTTTTCATTTGTTATGAATAGGACATTCCTAGAACACCATCTAGTGGCTCAGAATAATGCCACTGCCTGATGCTGTCGTATTGAAGAAAAGCTCCTTGTGTATTGATACTCAAACCATATTAATGAGTATCTTAGAAAGAGTTTAGTTTAGTTTAGATATACAGCATGGAAGCAGGACAGTCAACCCACTAAGTCAACGTTGACCATCAATCACCAGTTCACACTAGTTCTATGCTATGCCACTTTTACAACCACTCCCTACACTCTAGGGACAACTTTATAGATGTCAATTAACCTACAAACCCGCATGACTTTGGTATGTGGGAGGAAACCGGAACACCTTGTGGAAACCCATGCAGTCACAGAGAGAATGTGCAAACTCCACATACTGTAGACATCATCCAAGGTCAGGATTGAACCCGGGTCTCTGGGACTGAGAGGCAGCAGCTCTACCTGCTGTGCGACCGTGCCACCACCTTAAAGCTATGCCCTCTAGTTTTTGAAACTTCCACCCTGTGAAAAAGGCTCTGACTGGACATTGACAATTGAAACATTACCACTGCTGAGGCATCATTTTAAGGCATCAACACAGAGGAATGAACCATTTTCTGGCCCCTCAGCAAAGTATATGAAGCAAGAGTTTGAAGCTCATCAGTAATGGAAGGCATTGGAAAGTTTAACAACATCAAACTACACAAAGATCTCCATCACAAGGTGCTTTGTGCCTGGGAGTCTTAGTTTAGTTCAGAGACACAGCGCAGAAACAGGCCCTTCAGTCCAGAGTCCGCACCGACCAGCAATCCCCGCACATTAACACTATCCTACACACACTAGGGACAATTTACATTTATATCAAGCCAATTAACCCACAAACAATATTCCCTTGTATTATTTCTGCCACTTACCATTCAGAGGTGCTGGGGTTCCAGCAGTCAAAAACTCTGAAGCAAATAACAACAGAAATTAATGTTTCAGGGAGGACAAGTGAGGTCACAGCAAAGCAGAATTAAATCTAAATCTAAATTAAAGTTCTGTATTAATTGAAGCAAGAAAACTTCTCAGATGAGGTTTCTGATTAAATAATTACCCTTAAAGGGAGAGGAATGTTACCCACCAGACCCTCTTCTTACACCAAAGGGAACCATAAAGGCTGGATCAATTATTTGTTTAGAAGCAGTTTAACTTCTGACCACTGCTATTTCAGTTGTACCTTCTTCCCTCGTGTATATGGGTCCAGATGAAACTGTGACGGTTTGTGTTGTCAATCTTTCATTGGTGAAAATCCCTCGGTTTTGTGTCTTTCCATCAAAGCAGTCCTGTGTGGTTCACAAGCAAAGAGCGAGATTTATACATCATCGCAGAGCACCAAAGGAGACCATTTCTGCTGGCCTTAACAACAGTGCAATTCGTCGCACCCCTTTGCTTTTTCTCAATCACACTACATTTTTTGTTCCCTTTCAAATATTGTTCAATTCCCTTTTGTAAAATTACTATTGAATTTGCTTCCCCCACCCTTTCAGGCAGCACATTCCAGATTACTATCAACTTTGAGCATAAACAAGCATTTCTTGAATTTACTTTTGGTTTTCTTGCCAATTATGTTAAATTAATGTGTTTAATTTAACACACTAGCAATACTGTAAGTGTTTTCTCCAATCCTACACTGCCACATAGGAGTTATTAAAATGGACAGTAACTGCTTTGGACTAACAGTTTGTCTCAGAGAATCAAAGGAATGTAGTGTAATACAGAGCCAGAAAAGGTCACCAGTCTCCATTGGCACATCCTTTGATTGCAGATTTACAAAAATATTAAGCCTTGAGGAGAATCCCATGTGGAATGTTTTAGGGAGGAGTAAGGATAAGTGGAGGGGGACTAACTGTGCACAAAGTTACTCCAGATTAGATCTATTCTTGAGAGACTTGAAGCAAACCATAAATTTACCACCTCAACTTTTCCACACCCAGGAAGTACAATGGGAGCATTGTAAGTCAGGAGAGGCAAGAGGACAATGGCTTAGAAAACATTTCCTGCACTACAGTAAAAGTGAACAGCTAACAAATACTGCAATTATGAAATAAATAACACGAAATTCTGGAAATATTCAGATGGCCAAGCAGCACCTGGGGAGAGAGTAAAAGAGGTTATTTCTGGTCAAGTGCAGCCAGGGCACTGTGTTTGGAGTCACTGTGATGGATGTTTGTGTTGGGGTTGTGTCTTGTGTTTTTTGTACTGCTGGCTAAGTAATCTCGTTCTGTACGAATGACAAATAAAGCTATTTTGGATTTTGGGAATTTGCGGTATCACAGTGCCAGAGATCCCTGTTCAATCGTGACCTTCGGTGCTGTTTGTGTGGCGTTTGCACATTCACCTTGTGACCACGTGGGGTTACTCTGGATTCTCAGATTTCCTCCCACATCTCAAAAACATGTCAATTTGCAAGTTAAATGTCATCTGTAAATTATCCCGAGTATGGAGATGGGTGGTAGAATCTGGAGGAAGTTGTTGAGAACATGGAGAGTTTGTAAGAATGTTTAGAATTAATGTAAATGAGTGACGGTCAGTGCAGACTTGATGGGCTGAAGGGCCTGGTTTGATGCTGCATCTCTCTGTGACTACAACCTCTCATTAAATAAGCTTGGTAACATCCAGGATAAAGTCTGCTTGATTGATCCACCACATTAAAACATTCACTCCTTACACCATCAGTTCATTGTGGCTGCCATTTGTACCATTTCCAGACAAATTGCAACAATTTGCTAACTTTCTTTAATTTGAATTCCCTCGTGAATCTGCCACCTCTAATGTATATAGCGAGACAAGGGCAAGAGACACATGGAAACATCCTGATCTGCATGTTCCATTCTGACTTGGAAATATTGTTTACTTGTCTAAATCCTGGAGTAACCAGCAGAACACTAATTCAGGACAATCTACCCAACGCCTTTAGTGCTTTGGGAAGAAAGTCACCACACATTCTCAAGGATGAAAATAGGCAAGAAGTTCTGCCTTCCACAGCCATGTATGAATTTTTAAAAACCCTATATGAACCCCCCCCCCAACCTGTAACACACACCAGTTTATACAAATCATCCTAAACTGTGTAACTCTTCCAAATGTAATATCTGCAAAATGAATTTCACTGTGCAGTTGCATGTGTGACAACGAAAGCACTATTAAGTATTGAACTATGCATTTTATCCCTAAATGTGTAAAGTATCCAGACTGTGCAACACATCTCAATCTATACAATTAGAGTTCACAAACCACCAAAACAAACTTCCAGCTCACCAAAATCTCCACACTGACCAACCATCAAATGCCCATTTATACTAATGCCATTTATTTAATTCTTCCCACATTGCCAATCACCAGATTCTTCAATTGACCTGGTGAACAAACGGCAATTTACGATGGTCAAATAACCTACCACCCCCTCTCCCCCTCAATTTATGTGATGCGGGAGGAAAGCAAAAGGAAACCTTCAGTCAGAGGGAGTGTGGGCAAACTCTGCAACGATGGTGCCAGAGGTCAGGATTGAACAGAGTTTGTTGAGGCTGTGGGGCAGCAGTTCTAGCCGAGCCACTCTGCTACCCAGCAATGCAACCTGCCCATGTTCATCTCACACGCTATATTGTGCAAATGGTGGGCACTCACTTGTAGCAAAGTCTGACAGGCTTTGGCTTCACAAAGCCTGGTAATACAGTGTACATAGATGGCCGAGAGCTTCCTGTCCCGTTGCTCGTTAAAACGGAAGGTGTCAAAAACAAACCAGGATTTCCTGCCGATTCCATTTCCGATGAGAGTTGTGCGAGGGCTAATGTTGCAGCTGGAGGTGCAAAGATGGAGAATGGATGTTAGCAATGGAGCAAACATTTCACTCCATCCCGATCTTCACTCCGATTTAATATAAAATCAGATCAGTTCGGCTTCAGAGACGTTACCCAGTGAAGAAGGTATATCCAGTGTCAAGCGAGGAGTGATTAAATGGAGTTGGTGTGGCAAAACAGTGATCCAGGAAGAGATTAAAGCTGAAAATCAAACACAGATAATCTATTAGACACAGACTTCAGAAACAATTCATCCCTTAGTTTACATCCTTGGACAAATTCTTCCCAGCTGTTGTCAGGCAACTGAACCATCCAACCAACAACTAGTATTGTCCTGAGCTGCTATCTATCACATTGCAGACCCTCAGAATATCTTTGATCGGACTTTACCAGATTTTATCTTGCACTAAGCGTTATTCACATTATTCCCTTTATCATGTCTCTGTACACTATGGACGGCTCAATTTTAATCATGTATTGTCTTTCTGCTGACTGGTGAGCACGCAACAAAAGCTTTTCACTGTATACGTGACAATAAACTATAATCAAACTCAACACTTGCCCACTCCTATCTCTAAATTCCTGAAGGAGGGCATTCTGGATAAGATTCTGATGCCCAGGAGTCATTCTTCAAGGAAATAACAGTTAGATATTGGAGGAGGCTCACCGTGGCCAAATTTGTTCTGACAACCCTCAGCCAGGATTACCAGATGACTGTCTTCTTGGTTCCTGGCTGACAGACCAATCTGGTCTATTGTCATGTCCTTACTGAGATCATTTAATTACTCACTGAATATAATGTTGTGCTTCTCCCGTACCACTGGTAGCAAAATAAAGAGACAAGAGGACATCACTTTAAAATTGGAACTGATTTTGGGATGTTACCTCATTGTATACAGACTATTAGAAATTTGTAACTTTCTCCCCCTAAATGCTGCAGATTCCGGGTGGGATGGATGCTAGGGCAGGTATTAGTTGGTTTTAAGTCAACTTTTATTTGTTAAAGTTGTGTGGGATTTAAGCCTAATAGATGCTGTCGCCGACTGTCAAGAAACAGCACCTCATATTTCGCCTGGGCAGCTTACAGCCCAGTGGTATGAACGTTGACTTCTCCAACTTTAGATAGTTCCTCTGTCACTCTCTTCCCCTCCCCCTTCCCAGATCTCCCACTGTCTTCCTGTCTCCACCTATATCCTTCCTTTGTCCCACCCCCGACATCAGTCTGAAGAAGGGTCTCGACCCGAAACATCACCCATTCCTTCTCTCCTGAGATGCTGACTGACCTGCTGAGTTACTCCAGTATTTTGTGAATAAATAGCTTCCAATCAACCTCAATCTGTTAAATGTGGTACAGACCCAAAGGGCTAAATGTCCTTCTCGTCTTCCTACGGTATGTTTACTTACTTTGTGGATAGATTACCAATGCTGACTTCAACATAAACCTTATATCTGAGTGGAAGGCCAGTGTCAGGAACGATCAGCGGTGAAATGTAGTCTTGGTCCTGTTCAGAATAAATTAAACGAAAATTATAAAGAGATTGTGAAATCGTTGGTGCCAAATTCCTAACTGCACAACAAAGGTCTTACAGGTTGCAGTAGGTAATCTCGTATGCTCCATCCTTGTTCTCGCTGTGTAAAGAGTTCTCATTCAGTAAAGGTCCATTTAATGTCTTAACTCGGCCATGTTATTTACAGATTCCCTCAGTCCCTTTACATCTGACTTTATTTGGATCATCCTTCCCGAGTCCAAACAAATGAAGTTGCTACAAGTCTTCAATGAATACTGGCTGCCATTGTGGGCTTTTCATATTCTGGAACTCATAAAACTGAAATTGGACTGAGTTCAGGCCGATAGGGGAAAAAAGGTCCCCAACTCGTGGCTTACAAATAACCAAAGGACACAAAGTGCTGGAGTAACTCAATGGGTCAGGCAGCAGCTGAGGGTAACATGGAGAGGTGATGTTTTAGGTCAGAACCCTTCTTCGGATTCTAAAGCAAGAAGAGTCAAAAGAGTTAGAGGGTGAGGACAAGTTCTGCCCGATGGAGGAGGTGTGCTAATAGAGGAAAATTGAACGGGTCTGTTCAAGGAAAGACCTTCTATGTTTTTACAAATAGCACATCATAGCATGTACTGCGATTGGCCGATTTTACGATTAATGATTTAAATGTATGTGTTAAACTAAATCAATATGGAGCCATTGTTCATGTTTAGACAGAGGCAGACAAGTGTTGAAGCCAATAGGATAATTTAGAAATATTTGACATGGATTACAAACTAATCGACAGGGAAAATCAGCAACAAAACCCAACTCAGTTTTTGAGAACCTATTCTTAAATTAAACTCCAGATCCTTTGCCATGAAGGGGTGTTCAACATTTCTCAGACAATTGGACAAATTTCACGAAACAAAACCTAGATTATTTAGTTTCTCGGTTTCTGCTGCTTGTATCCAGTGGCTGCCAAAGGATCAAACTGTTGTGCATTATCTCTCTGTTCATCCATGTCAGACAGTTGACTGATAACAAGAGTGTACACTGTGTACAAAATGTGCTGTAGCAATTCAAAACCAACTTCAACAACACAACCTAGAGGGGCAACAGGCACATAGCACAAGCAGCACCTGAAGGTCACCATCCTGATATTAAAATATCATCAGGTCAGATCTAGAAACTCCAAACTACAACTGTGACATCCTATGTCAGCTTTTGCGAGGACAGTTGCA
Organism: Rhinoraja longicauda; assembly: GCF_053455715.1. Lineage (NCBI taxonomy): Eukaryota > Metazoa > Chordata > Chondrichthyes > Rajiformes > Arhynchobatidae > Rhinoraja > Rhinoraja longicauda. The sequence continues at coordinate 13,197,800 of NC_135984.1, read as the reverse complement.
TTCTGACAAAGACCCGGATCTGGTTCAACAACAACAACAAGCCCTGGTTCACAGCAGAACTCAGACAGCTCCGCCAGTCAAACGATCAGGCCTACAGGAGCGGGGATACACACCTCTACAGGCAGGCCAAGTGCAAGCTGAGAAGAGGAATCAGAGCTGCCAAGGAAAGGTACTCTGAGAAGCTGAGGAGCAAGTTCTCAGCTAATGACGCTTCTTCAGTTTGGAAGGGCTTGCAAGAAATCACCAGGTACAAGAGGAAAACCCCACGCTCCTTGGACAATCGTCAACTGACCAACAACCTGAACGAGTTCTACTGCAGGTTCGAGAAACAGAAACATAACCTTGGGACCCCCTTCCCCCCACCCCCAATCACCACTTCACACGTACTCAAAGACTGACTCCAGTTTGCAAAGTCTGGATCCGTCCCCACCCATTCCTCCCCAAGCAGCAATTCACTCCTACTCAGAGACTGGCTGGAGTTTGCAAAGACTGGCCCTTCTCCCCCCCCCCTCTTCTCCCCCCCCCTCCCCTCCCACCCCCCTCCCCTCCCCTCCCCTCCCCTCCCCTCCCCTCCCCTCCCCCCCCCCCTCCCCTCCCCCCCCCCCCTCCCCTCCCCTCCCCCCCCCCCCTCCCCTCCCCACCCCTCTGCAATCACCAATTTGCACATCCTCACAGAATGACTCCAGTTTAACAATAGAAATTGTGGAGGTGGAGAAGCTATTCAGAAAACAGAAAAGCCGGAAATCTCCAGGACCCGACAATGTTTCCCCCTCTACCCTCAAGCTCTGTGCCGAACAACTGGCACCGATCTACACAGACATTTTCAACCAGTCCCTGCAAACCTGCACTGTCCCTGCCCGCTTCAAGCTCTCCACTATTGTCCCTGTACACAAAAAGACAATGATCACTGGTCTTAGTGACTACAGGCCTGTCACATTGACCTCTGTAGTCATGAAGACCTTTGAAAGACTTGTGCTGGCCCAGCTGAAAAACATCACAAACCTCCTGCAGTTTGCATACAGGGCCAATAGATCGGTGGACGACACAGTCAATCTAGGCCTGCACTTCATCCTCCAGCACCTAGACCACAAGGGGACCTATGCCAGGATTCTGTTTGTGGACTTTAGCTCTGCTTTTAACACCATTGTGCCAAAGCTACTACACTACAAACTCTCCCAGCTGACTGTGCCTGAACCCCTCTGTCAGTGGATCATCAACTTCTGACGAACAGGAAGCAGCATGTGAGGCTGGGAAAGCACATCTCGGACCCGCAGACCCTCAGCATAGGAGCACCGCAAGGCTGCGTACTCTCCCCTTTCCTCTACACCAACGACTGCACCTCCACTGTCTCCTCTGTCAAGCTCAAGTTTGCGGATGACACTACCCTGATTGGACTGATCTAGGATGGGGAGGAACCTGCCAACAGATGGGAAGTGACACAACTGAAGTCCTGGTGCCATCACAACAACCTGGAGCTCAATACTCTCAAGGCAGTGGAACTAATTGTAGACTTTTGAAGAGATTCCCCTCCCCTCCCCCCACTCACCATCAACAACACCACAGTCACATCTGTGGAGTCATTTAAGTTCCTTGGAACCATCATCTCCAAGGACCTTAAATGGGGGGCCACCATCCTCTCCACAGTCAAAAAGTCCCAACAGAGGATGTCCTTCCTGCGGCAACTGAAGAAACACAATCTGCCAAAGGCAATGATGGTCCAATTCTATACTGCTATCATTGAGTCCGTCCTCACTTTCTCCATCATGGTCTGGTTTGGCTCAGCCACCAAGCACGACATCCGGAGGCTGCAACGGATCGTTCACACAGCTGAGAAGGTTGTTGGCTGCAACCTTCCCCCCCATTGATGAACTGTACATTGCAAGGGCCAGGAAGCGAGTGGGCAAGATCATCTCTGACCCCCCTCACCCTGGCCACAAACTCTTCGAAGCACTTCCCTCTGGAAGGCGACTCCGGACTGTCAAAGCAGCCACAGCCAGACATAAAAACAGCTTTTTTCCACAAGTGACAGTTCTACTCAATAACCAAAGCCTGTAGTCTCTTTTTTGCTCTGGTTTATTTTCACCCACATGTTTAGACCGTAATGGTGTATCCTTATTGTTTTGATGTGTTCATGCTTTATTCTTAATTGTTAACTGTATGTTTGTGTTGTCATTTGTGAGCGGAGCACCAAGGCACATTCCTTGTACATGCATACTTGGCCAATAAACTTATTCATTCATTCATTCATTCATCAGGAGATGGGGAGTCCGTTTTCAAGCAGATGTGCAAATCAGTAATTCTCAGTATAACCGATGGAAATACTTACGTCAAACAACTGCAGGCGGAGAGTGCTGCTGAAGCTACCGTTCCTTGAGGCCACTGCAATAGAAATGGAAGACCTGAATGAAACAAAGACAAAGAATGTGAGGTGAGGAAGTGACTGTCTGCAGAACCAATTTTCTTGGACTCGTTGGGTTCAATCTATGGAACACCTGTTTCTGTGATGTTCATTACTGCCATAAAACAGACAATGCTGGAAATACTCAGGCAGCATCCGTGGAGTGAAACAAGGTTAATCTTTCAGATCATGTTACATCCATGTTACCTCCATTTCTCTTCCATCCCTTCGCCCCCCAATGCCACACTGACCGCTGAGTATTTTCAGCATTTCTGATCCTATTTCAGAAGTGCAGCATCTACGTTTTTTTACTTTTTAATAACAATTCATCGGCTTGTTCAGATTCCAACAGCATCGTAGTTAAAGGCTTGGTTTCAAAGACCGATCTCTGTTGTCTTATTGTGGTGATCATTCATCATACAAGTAGTTGAACGCTTGATTCTCACTGAACAATATCCACACCTTTCACCTTTTAGTCAAAGCAAGGATCTTTCTGTTGCCCATGTCAAAAGCAAGCAGAACAACGAACTAAACCACACCATGCACCTATCCTAAACGTTGCCCTCTTGCTTTAATGAACTCAATTATATTTATTATCTGACCTTAATTACACACAATTACTTAATTATACATAGGGAGACTCGGCTTCATATAAAAAAAAATTGCATCATTCACTAACTCAAGGTCTCTCAGTACTTTACACCCATAAAGTGCTTACTGGAAGTGCTGACATTGTTGCAATAAATAAATTTGGCAATTAATTTTCACATAGCACGATCCCACAGATTAAAGGTTAATGACCATAAAAACTGTTTGTGATACTGATTCAGGAATAAATATTGGCCAAGAAATTAGAAACATTTGAAAGATCTTCTTCCAAAAATAGTGTGAGAGACTTTATTTTCACCAGAGCGGACAAAATCAGGCCTTGGTTTAATCTCTCTTCCAAACCAAGGCACTCTGGCATCACAACACTTCCTCAGTGCTGCACTGGAGAGTCAGAGTAGATCCTCTTCTCGAGTCTCAAGACTGGGGTTTGAACCCACAACGCAAAAACAAGAGCTGCAGATGAGGTGCCGAGCACTGTCCCAGGGTTTTTTTGTGGTATGTGGGCTACTTTGAATCAGATGATATGCTCAATGTCACACTCCAGTTTGTGGAAGCTTGCTCTGCACAAATTAGATGCTGCATTTCCCACAAGGAGACCATGCTGCAAAGTTGAACAACTAGGCTAGGCTTGTATACACTGGAATTTAGAAGGATGAGAGGAGATCTTATCGAAACGTATAAGATTATTAAGGGGTTGGACACGTTAGAGGCAGGAAACATGTTCCCAATGTTGGGGGAGTCCAGAACAAGGGGCCACAGTTTAAGAAAAAAGGGGTAGGCCATTTAGAACTGAGATGAGGAAAAACTTTTTCAGTCAGAGTTGTGAATCTGTGGAATTCTCTGCCTCAGAAGGCAGTGGAGGCCAATTCTCTGAATGCATTCAAGAGAGAGCTAGATAGAGCTCTTAAGGATAGCGGAGTCTGGGGGTATGGGGAGAAGGCAGGAACGGGGTACTGATTGAGAATGATCAGCCATGATCACATTGAATGGTGGTGCTGGCTCGAAGGGCTGAATGGCCTCCTCCTGCACCTATTGTCTATAATTTTGTAATTTCGCAAATTGGGAAGGCACTACATAAATACCAGATTTTTCTTTCTTTTAATCTATTCCAGAAAAATATTTCAGCTCAATCTGTTCTCAGCCATGTGTCCAGCTTATGAAACATTGATGCTACTTGCATTATCTGCTTTCAGTTTTACTACCCAAAGCATTGTCCTTCAGGTGATGCCCCATGTAACAGATCAGCTTCATGTTAAAGATCCTAAGTCATAACGTGAAGGCCTAAAGTTTCTCCTGCCTACAATTTTCCCTCATTAGATCTCACCAAAAGCAGACGAACCAATCCTTTATACATTGCTGTCTTCCTGTAGAGAAATTGACCACCATATTTACCCAATTAACAATTGTGGCCACGCTCCAAGGCAAGCAGATGAATGCGAGTGCATAAGAGTTCCTGGGAGACATAGTTGAATAAATGAAAACTCTTTATTTACCTTATGCCATCATGTAGTTTTAAAGAGCACTTACGTTATGAGCCTTGTGCTGTTAAGTATATATTCAAGAGGGTACTTGCAGGAGAATTTATAGTACAGTCTTGGGCTGTAACTGATCATCAAGGAATGATCAGTCAGGGGGTCTATAAAACCAGAGATGACCACTGACTGAAGACTGGAAAAATGGGCAAAGGTTCCCGTTCCCGGACCCTCATCAAGAATCTGGAACGCCAACAGAAATGAATAAACATGCTGTATTTCTTGTCATTAACAATACAAAGTAGACAGTTGTAACTTGAACGCACTCATGTTAATCCTACAGCTCAATCACCCTCCACCTTGACTTGTCTCTTAACCAGAATTGTAACCCAATTCTATCTGGGCCTCTGCCTCTCACCCAGTTGCTGCCAACACCGTCTCTCTCAAACCCTCCCTGGATCTCTCATCAAAGCTCGGAATCTTGAAGAGTGTCTGCTTTTGGAAGCAAGCTAGTTCAACAAGTTTCAGGGTGCAGATAGGTGGAATAGACAATTTCAAGAGTCAAAAGTGTTTAATCGTCACATGCACCCACCCACATTAGAATAAAGAAATTCTTACTTGCTGCCTTTACAGGCACATTAAACACAATTTACGACAATTTATCAGTTGTTTTAGATAAACCAGACCATTACAGTGTAAGCAGAGTGTAACTGTAGTGGTACAAAGTCCAATTTGAAACAAAGACGTGGAGATAAAATTATCTTATATTAAAATCTCCTCCCAATCCCTGTCAGCATTTTTATTGAAATCTCTGCCGACTACTCTCTCTGCCGATTACTCTCACTGATCGAGTGCCTTCCAAATCTATCGGAATCACTCATTTTAATTCTCCATTGTGGCTTTTGTCTAAATCGTTTTATCTTTGGTGACGCGAGAGGCTACAGACGCTGGAATCTTGAACAAAACTGGAGGAACTCAGCGGATCATGTAGCATCTGTGGAGGAAAATGGACTGAGGATGCCTTGCGTTCTTTCAGACTGCAGAAGTCTCCCAACACAAAACGTCATCTGTCCATTTCCCTCCATAGATGCTGCCTGACCCACAGTCCTTCAACAATTTGTTTTGTGTTTTCATTTTTGGATCTTGGTCCTCTTTTTAAGGTGTGGTGCTCTGCATCCTCTCTCTTGTATTTTACTTAAGTTGCCATTCATGAGTCCTTGTAGTGTGTCGCTCGATCACGGGGGGAGGCGGTTCACAGTTAAATCCCAATTTCTGACCATCTCTGTCCCTTTCCTTCTCTCTCTCTCATGCGCAAGTAACTTCTGGGTGCTCCGGTTTCCTCCCACACTCCAAAAACTTGCAGGTTTGTAGGATAATTGGCTTCTGCAATTTGTCCCTAGTGTGTAGGATAGAACTAGTGTGTAGGATAGAAACTAGTCAGTTTGAAGGAGGGTCTCGACCCGAAACGTCACCCATTCCTTCTCTCCTGAGATGCTGCCTGACCTGCTGAGTTACTCCAGCATTTTGTGAATAAATACCTTCGATTTGTACCAGCATCTGCAGTTATTTTCTTATAGAACTAGTGTGGCCTGTTGCCACGTTGTACCTTTAATCCAAAATAAACTAAAATTAAAGCACCTACTTTGAAACTATTGCCACAGTTGTTGTAGTCGACGTTATTAACAATGATAGAATATTGAACGACTGGTGGTGTGGCCAGGACATTCACCCTCCCGTTACACTTTGTGTCATTATATCGGCCATTTAGCGCAAGGGTTAAAGGATCGAAGCCAGCAAAGAGTGAAGGACAAAGGTTAATGGATAGGTTGATCAACCGAGCACCACAATCAATGGAGATATCCCGGTTATCTGAAACAGATAAGAAATTAACTTGACAAGATTCAGAACTACTATTTGGACATTGCAGCAATTTCTCAATATACACTTCACTTGTAACATCCAAATTGATGGCAGTCCACCATGAGACATCTCATACCTCAGTGTTGCTGTATTACATCCCACATCAGTGGCTGACATGCCTGCACCGACAATAATTGTGATTTAACTTGCAGTCCTCACCAACACTAGTGATTAACACGATATATTTCACACTAACACTAATATAACACCCAAAGACGTTCTTTATCTCTGCATCCTTCTCTGTAACTGATACCCCCCCCCCCCCCCCCCCCTCTGAAATGCAGATGGGGCAGCACCATGGCACAACGGCAGAGTTCCTGCCTGACAGCGCTAGAGACCCAGATTCGATTCTGATGACAGGTGCTGTCTGTGTGGAGTTTGTACGTTCTTCCTGTGACCAGGTGTGTTTTCTCCAGTTGCTCCAGTCCTCCTACAATCGCAAAGATGTGCAGGTTTGTAGGTTAATTGGATTCTGTAAGTTGTTCCTAGTGTGGAGCATAGAACTAGTGCAAGGGTGATTGTTGGTCGTCATTGACTCAGTGGGCCGAAGGGCCTGTTGCCACACTGTATCTCTAAACTAAAGAAATAAGCTGTATGCCACATTGTAAATGTAAAGCATTCCTCACGATGCATCGTAGCACTCTGATATACCCTACACCCTCAATGAAACATATCTCTCCCCTCACTAACTATTTGCGCGCTTCACACTTCTCACCATAACATTGAAAATCCTTCCCATGACCATCACTAACAATCAGGATGTACCTGGATATCTGTTGTACTGAGCACCACAAGGGTAACTGGCTGGTGAGCATGGAATAAAGATTTGAAGCAGTGATAGAGAGAGAAGTAACATCCTGGGTGAGGCAGCCATATCTGTGAACAATAAAAATAAATTATGAAATGTAACACACAGCACAAAACATTCTACAAAATAAAGCCTTGCTCTGGCTGCATATTCTCCAGAGCCATCACTACATGTCCACCACTAGCTAGAGGGTCCGAACCCTGAGTGTCGGGGAATAGTGCTGTGAGCAAATTTGGGCCCGATATCTGAGGAAGGATATGTTGGCTCTGGAGAGGGTCCAGAGGAGGTTTACAAAAATGATGAGTGGGTTAGCATTTGATGAGCATTTGACAACACAGGGCCTCTACTCGCTGGAGTTTGGAAGGTTGAGGGGGGACCTCATTGAAACTTACGGAATAATGAAAGGCATAGATAGAGTGGATGTAGAAAGGACGTTTCCATTGTTGGGAGAGTCTGGGACCAGAGATCATAACCTCAGAATTAAAGGGTGCTCTTTTAGAAATGAGGTGAGGAGGAGCTTCTTGAGTCAGAGGGTAGTTAATCTGTGGAACTCATTGCACAGAGGGCTGTGGAGGCCAAGTCAATGGATATTTTTAAGGCAGAGATAGACAAATTCTTGATTAGAACGCGTGTCGAGGGTTATGGGGAGAAGGCACGAAAATGAAATTGGGAGGCAGAGATCAGCCACGATTGAATGGCGGAGTAGGCTCAATGGGCCGAATGGCCTAATTCTACTCCTATAACTTGTGAACATGAACTTGTGAATGCGAATCCAAGCTCATTCCTGTTCAGCTGAAACCATTCATCATCAGACACCACAGTTACGGCACTGGACAAGCTCGACTGGAGGTTACAAGTTCGAGTCCAACCGTCGCAGATGAATAATTCCCAATTAAATCTTGTATTGGAAAATGAAAGCTATCAGGTTGTTACTAAAACTCATGTCCACTATAATGAGACCTGTCACCTCTGCACATTTTGGCCCGAACTAACCAGGTGAATTCTGAGATGCTGCTTTGACCAGATCAGCTTCAGTGGTTGTAAACTGGCCAAGGTTCCCTTGCATCATAGCCAGGTGCAAGCATTCACTGTTATACTCACAGATAGTTATAAATTGCATAGTTCCCTATCCCCCCAACCCCTCCTGATTCCAAGTCGAGGTTGGTAATCTCAGATAAGTTAGGATTTTGATAACACACAGCCAAGAGAGAGATCTGGTTCCACAGAGTTCCGCTAACCTCTAAATGGAAAGCCTAGGTAAATGGTCCGAGGGATTTCTTCAGCGATTCCCAAGATAGGAATGCCAACCATGCATTCCACTAATAGGAAACAAGCTGAGAGCAGATGGGGCCCACAATGTATAGTAGAACCCTTCACGCTCAGCAATTCAAAATGGGCCCAACTACCTCCTGTCGCCATGGACATAGCAGTAAACAAATGTTAAGTAAATGAAAGGAAAATATAATACAGGATGTGCTAGTTACTTATTCCTGAAAATTAAACATTAAACTGTAAAGGGAACACACAAGAAAACTTTACGGGTTCCATTACAATCCTGCGGGACATTCTTGCAAAATTTCTTGATGGTATTAGATGAATCCCAGCAGTATTACCTAAAATTCACAGCTACTTGGGCCAGAGTGATGTTGTTTCCTGATGATTTAATGGATATATCCGCATTTAAAAGACATTTTGACAGGTACATGGATAAGAAAGGTTGAGGGTATGGGCCAAACATAGGCAGGTGGGACTAGTGTGAATAGGGCATCTTCAGACAAAGGGTCTCGACCCAAAACATCAACTATTCCTTTTCTCCAGAGCTGCTGCCTGACCCGCTGAGTTCCTCCAGCATTTTGTGCCTTTGGTGTAAACCAGCATCTGCAGTTCCTTCGTACACATCCAGTCTGATAATAATCAGATTAAATGCCTAAGAATAATAACATTATTTCTCATTACTGAAGTGACAGCTTACTCCAATAACAAGAATGAAGTTAATGCTGTTTAAAGGAAAACTAGCCAGGGTAACTGATCAGTCCCACTTCATAGCTCAAAATAGCCACTTGTACATTCACCAGCGAGGGCAGATAATGCCTCGGATTAACATCTGAGCAGCAAGACTGAACACAACAGTGCAAGACTCCCCCAGCACAGTGCTGAGATGCAAGATTAAATTTTGTGTACAAGTCTCTGGAATGTTGCTCAAAGCCTCGACTTTGATTCACAACGGACATGAAACGTCTCAGTACAGGAAGGGCAGTCATATTCCTTTAAACAATTATATGACACGTTTTCAGAATCCCACTTAGCTGCTTCACAGAAACACCAAATGTTTGAGTATGTGGTTCGCAATCTTACTGGACACTTGTCTCAATCCAATTCCTTGAAAGACCCAAAAATGTAAATGGTTAAAGTCCACTTAGAAAATTGTACTCACTGCATTCAATTAATTTTGTAAAGATTTATCATCCATTACCCGAGGCTGATACTGGCTCCTTAGCCGACGCACTCAGGCATTTGTAAACTGCTTCATTACAAAATAATTTCACAGAGGTGTGTCATTGAGAATATTTAATATCCTAAACAAAGTGCTCTGAAAGACCCTCCTCTGTCTCCACCTCTAACACACCTTATTTCTTAACCCTCAGTTTCCCATTAATGCTTTCTTATTCCCCATATTGGTGAGGATCTCCTGCACTTGTCCAATCCCCAGATGCTCAGGTTTGGTTGGTGTCTCTCCCAAGGGGTCCATTACATGTAACCCCTCCACAGGATTATCGGCATGCATTATGCGAGAGTCAGAACTCATCCCATCTCCTGCTGACTACCAGAAACCTGCAGAGAGAGAGAACATAGGCAAACAGGAGTGGTTCACGACCCGTGTGCTCTTTGCCCTGTCCTTTGAGTTGGTTAATACCAGTCTTGGTAATTGGAACATTTCCTCGTTTCATTCAAACATTATCAGGTGCAGGAATTGCGGAAAAACATTTCAGAGACAATAACAAATTATCTTTCTGACAATTTTCTTTTTGTTGGGTGGTATTGACGATTTTTTTCTCTGTGCTGTATTTGGCCGGGTGCATTTGAAGGGCCATTTAAAAAGTTTTACTTTGTATTAACTCCAGAGGAACCTGGCCAGTGTGCGACTGAAGGTTTTTATCTGTCAGTAATCCTGGTGGACCTTCCCTGGGTGTGGTGATGTACTGGAAAGTGTCTCATTGCCAGCCCTGATATCGCAGAGTGTGTGACATGTAAAGAGAAGATAGAGTTAGCAGAGAAAGGGAATATTTCTCCATTTGCATGCGATGAGAGACCGTCACATTAGACAGAAATATAGTTGCAAAAACAAAATTAAAGGATGCAAAGAGGGTAGTCTCTGCTTTTATCTGCATCAGTAACGTTGAAGTGTTGCAGTACAATGACACTGCTGTGTTAGAACACAATCGGACAGAGTCTTTGGAAATGTTCAAACATCAAGCAAGCAGAAATTTGGCATGCGCTCTGTAGTCGATTGTGCGGTTAATCTCGATGGCAATCAACCAGCTGAGTGCATATTTCTTGAACAGAAAACACTGCACAGGAAAATTGCCAGAGCTGCATTCTGTCCGGCCTGGACTTGGGAGTAAAAATCCTTCCCGATTCACATCTCTCACCAACCAAATTCTTAGGTGCTGTCTGAAATGGTTTTAAGTTCATCAAATCCCAGTGATTCTGCACACTAGGGGGGGGGGGGGGGCAACAACATTTGTAAGGCTGCAGGGAAAGAAGGGCAGGAGTATTTAGTTAGTTCTTTCAAACAGCTGGCATAGGTATTTTGGCCCAAATAACCTGTTTTTTCTGTGCAGTGCCTTTATCGTTCATCCAAGGGCCATCGGCTTTCATCTTTGCAACTAAACATTGACATTCATTATCCATATAATATCAAACTTGTTTGTAATCTGCCCGATTTCAACTCTCTTTGGAATAGCTTCTGCTGTGCTGCCTGCATCACCGTGACTGAGGGGGGAGGAGCTTCAGATAGAAGGAGACCAGCTGATGGACTGTCCCTGTAGTGGCAGTCAAAGGATGCCTCACTCAGCACCACCCTGTCCTTTGGGTAGAGCAAGTCGTGCGGGGAGGAGCAGAGTTAAATATTCACCTTTGCAAGCATGCATTTTAACTGGACCTCTCTGTTGCAATACAGGAAACAAATCAGCTGATTTGTGCATCTCCTCAAACTGCAAGGTGACGGATCAAATTGTAGAAACAAGGAACCCCAGATGCTGGTTTACAAATAAGGAAACAGAGTGCTGGAGCAACTCAGCAGGTCAGGCAGCATCTCTGGAGAACATGAATAAGTGATGTTTCGGGTCAGGACCCTTTAGATCAGATCTTTTTTTTTTTTAGTGATGATGACCAAGAGTCTGAGTATATGCACTTCTCTAAAATGGGGCCGGGATATTTTCTTTTTATATCCATTTGAGGGAGCATACAATGCTTTGTTAGCTCACCCACAAAATGGCACCTCTGCCTGTGTAGCAGTCCCTTAAATCTCACCTCTGCTAGTACTGGAATCCCTCAGCACTGCACTAGAGTATTAGCTTAGCTTTTAGTGTTCCGATGGTACTGTTTAGTTTAAAAATACTGAGCAGAAACAGACCCTTCAGCCCACCGAGTCTGTGCTGATCAACGATCCCCACACACGAGCACTATCCTATGCACTAGGGATAATTTACAATTTGTACCAAAGCAAATTAACCTACAAACCTGTACATCTTTGGAATGTGGGTGGAAATGGGAGCCCGCGTGGTCACAGGGAGAACATACATACTCCGTACAGACAGCACCCGTAGTCAGGATCGAACCTGGGTCTCTGACGATATAAGACAGCAACACTACCGTTGCGCCACACCTGCCACCCCGACTGGAACCCCAAACCCAACTCAAAGGCAACCTGATGTCAAGTTAATACCACATTATCAAGCCACTTCAAGAGATATCTTCAGAAACAGAGTAAACTACATTTTAACAAAAGACAATACATTGAAGTAACTCAGCGGGTCAGGCAGCATTTCTGCAGGACATGGATAGGTGACATTTTAGGTCAGGACCCTTCTTCAGGCAAAAATTATATATATATTTTTTTCTCAAAGCCCACTTTGTAAACAGCTGATATTTCAAACTCGACTTTAAAAGTGCTTCCAACAATACAGCATTCAAACACACACTCAGACAAACTGGCATCTTATTCTTTGAAAGCACCAGGAAAGGGAATGTCTTCTGTAGTGGCTTTGTTCGGAGATGTGAAAGGCTAATCGATGAAATCAGAACATGCCACAAGACTTGGACAAAAGCAGCTTTACATCGCTGGAGAACATGGCAGGTGAAAAGAAAAATGGGTTATAAACAAAGGAGCGGCAGATGGGTCAGTTCCCACCCAGATACATTTTCAATCGTTGTGAAGATTAAAACCGAGACAAACCAAATGTTCTAATTTCTAACCCTCAAAACAAAAACACGCATTTCTAAAATATCTTTTTCAATCTCTAGACATCCAAAAATGCTCAAATTAGCTGTTTTTTTCCCCTTGGGAACAGTAGCCAAGTTAAATAGAATATACATTAGAAAATAATTTACATATAGAAAAATATTTTTAGTGATATTTAGTGTTGAGAGACAACAGCCCTGTTTTTCCAATAATACATTTATGTCTCTCTGAAATAGACAGTCTCATTGTAGATCTCACCTGAAGGCATGCACTGGAAAACAAGCAGGATTAAATTTTGTCAAAGGAGAAGAAAATAAAAATCAATATCCTGCAGATGCTGGAAGTCCAAAACAGAAATCCCTGGAAAAACTGCAGGTCATACAAATGTTCATGGAAAGAAAGACTGGAGACACAGAGTTAGTTTCATATCCATCGTTCATTTGTCCCAGAAGCAGATGGAATCTTTATTTAATTATTCCATCTGAGCAGTCATTCATCTGAAGTGTTAATCTATTCTCTCTCACCAAGTGCTGAACATTGTGTGTTTTTTTCTTCTGGAATTGGAGTTCAATCATGAGACAAAGCATCAGAGTGAATGGGGTTCAGAGCAACACCAGCGATTCCTAGAACATAGAGAACTGGACCAAGTTGATCCTCGGCCTTGGACTAGAAGACCCCAAACCTTTATCTGCCTAACACTATTTGACTCCGTTAACTCAAATGAAAACATCCAGTCCCTTGTTGCACTTCTCAAACTTAAAATATGACAAGATCCTCTCTAGGGAAGTATTTTTCATGCACCAAGGGAAATCATTCCTAACAAACTGGAAATTGGGATATTCCAACAAAATGGAGCTGTCCTGTAAGCATCTGGTGAAGCACCAAGCCAGAGCCTTTACAAAGCTTCATATTAATTGTTGTGGCGCAAATGTTATTCAGGTCCATCTTTTTTAAGTAGGCTATTTGAGTTTTGAGATAACCAAAAGCTGCCCCCTTCTCTGGTTGACTTTCCCCCCCACAATAGCAAACTAAACCATTTCCCCTCAGGTCAGATTTACTCTGGTACTGACCAAGACTGCTGGTGAAGCTGAGGCCTACAGGTGGACTGGGAATGATGCCCAATTGTTCTTAACCTTGGTGCTGTATCAAGTTGGGGATTATTTCAACCCATTTTAGCCATCTCAAATATTATTCCATCCCTACCTATTAAGAATGTGGGCATCAAATCTGATACTTATTAACCGAGGCATCACATTTGGACCAGAACCGTTATATGTTCTCCCATCAGCTAAAGCATCCATAACATGCATCAGACTAACTCTGGGATCATCCTGCTCTGGTCATTGTATCTGACTACGATTCTGTGGCATTAAAGACAAACACTGCAAAACAAGGGATGATATGCAGCTTCAGTGTATGCAAGAAAGTATTTCAAATCTCAAGTTTATTAACTAGCAATAAAATCTTTAGTGAACATTTGGGTTAATTACAATTCATTAAAGCATCTCTTCCAACACAGCTTCATTGACAAAGGACTTTCCAGGAGTCATACAGCACATGTACTACCAAATTGCACTAACCCTGTCTGAAGAAGGGTCTTGACCCAAAACATCACCCATTCCTTTCTCCAGAGATGCTGTCGGACCTGTTTAGTTATTCCAACATTGTGACTATCTACACTAATTTCCTTTCATTCTCCCCACATCCATAGAATCGTCTGCTCAAAGTTTCATCAAGGAACTGGATCAATTTAGATACCAACTAGCAAGTGTTTGACAAGTGGAGACAAACACCTGAAGGAAACCAGTGGTGAGAACTTGCTCCACACAGTCAGCAGCAGAGTTCACAACTGAAGCACCGTCAATGGAGTTGGAGCAGCTGCTTTAGTTACTGAATCAGTCAACTACTCATTTATAAATCAAAAAGCTTTGAATGACATTTAGGAGGCAAATTGATGCAAACTTTTACCCTTGCCATTTTAGCAGCTCAGACCAAACCTAGCAAGGCAGCTGAATTAAGACAATGTTATTGTGGGTAGAAGGAATCTTGGGGGAATGAAAGTGAATAACTGCTTGCTCAATTGTGTCCTTCCAATCAGAGCCTGAAAAACAAAAACAAATCAAAGGTTTAAATCTTGAGGATTAAGATAAAAGTCCCATTCTTCACACTGATGTTGCTGTTCCACTCATGCCAAGGATGTGGGCATCTGTTATTACCAAGGTACCATCTTGTGGATTTTTATTTGCAGCAGGTCCTACTCCATTGCTGTTGGTTTCTTGGATTGAGATCCAGTGGCAAGGGAATAGCATTACACATCATGTTATGGTGGTGCAACTCAAGAATTAGCGTCTCCATGCAATGGACACTTCGCCCTTCTAGGGAAGCTGCAATTTGGAGCGGTCTCATTGGCAAGTCACTGCAGTGCTTCCTGCTTATGGTATACCATTGAATGGAGTCTAGAGTGGACACAAGGGAATGTCCCTGCCTTTCATTATGCCACTCCTCACAAGGGGAGTTACAAAACTTGGCTCCACTTTGTGTTCCAACGCAGTAAACCCTAATTTTTACAGGTCTCTTAACAGATATTGGTTATAGCAGGCAGATTTACCAAACTTCACTGCCAGGCCAGTCCCTGGCTGCATCTGTCATCACTGCCTGTATTGAGACCTTGGAGCTTTATAGCTTGGGGCAGGCAATGTTTCAGCTGAAAAAGGCACCTGTCAGTACGCTGGAGTAACTCAGCAGGTCAGACAGCATCTCTGGAGAGAAGGAATGGGTGACGTTTTGGGTCGACACCCTTTTTCAGTCTGAAGAAGGGTCTCGACCCGAAATGTCACCCATTCCTTCTCGCCAGAGATGCTGCCTGACCCACTGAGTTATTCCAGCATTTTGTGATACCTTCGATTTGTACCAGTATCTGCAGTTATTTTCCTACACCTGTCAGTACCGTTCTTGGGCGGCACGGTGGCACAGCGGTAGAGTTGCTGCCTTACAGCGAATGGAGCACCGGAGACTCAGGTTCAATCCTGACTACGGACGCCGTCTGTACAGAGTTTGTACGTTCCCCCAGTGGGTTTTCTCCAAGATCTTCGGTTTCCTCCCGCACTCCAAAGACGTACAGGTATGTAGGTTAATTGACTGGGTAAATGTAAAAATTGTCCCTAATGTATGTAGGATAGTGTTAATGTGCAGGGATCGCTGGGCGGCGCGGACTCGGTGGGCCGAAGGGCCTGTTTCCGCGCTGTATCTCTAAATCTAAAGAAATCTTGCTCAGCTTGATGTTTATTGTTGGGCCTTTGCACATGAAATGGCATGCAGTACCACAAATGCCACTTTGATAGCAGGCAAACTGCAATAATGGACATCATTTCCCCCTGCCATGGGCTATTATCAAGGATTTACTGCACAGGGATGTAACAAGAGCAATTTCCAATTTCCCCATAAAGGACTGCACAGTTCTACTATGTGAAGTTACTGCAGAAATTAAGCTTTTAGGCTGGAATGACAAAGTGCAAATTATCCCTACAGCATGATGCAAGGACAACTGAACCATTGCCATTCACAGCACAAGCTTTAGTTTCAAGAATCTTCTTTTGGTGTCGGTCAAGAACACAGCACAAGTTCCAAGCAAATTTAAAAAGTGGCCTTTTTATTGAATATACATTTTCAAACATTTCCATTCGTGCCTTAAAAACTTCAAACGGCAAGTTAAACACCCACCTATTATAATATAAACATCTGTAATAAGAATTTAAATCTCAACATATAATAAAATTTGTCCTCAAGGAAGTTTAAGAGATCATGTAAATAAGTGGAGATGAGCTCAACACCAAATTCATCTCCTATAATATGTCAGAACACGCAGACTTGTCAGTAAATCTTCTGGATTGCCAGAAAATTAACTTCACAATACGATAAAGTAAGGGAAGGAAAATAGAGCAAGATAAAGGAGAGGACAATTCAGATCAGCGCTTGGTATTCACCCAGTGATACCGATCAACGTGAGGGGCTGTGAACATGTTGGAAACTCGGTACATTTTGTAGATTTTTTGGGGAGGGTAGCAGCCATTATTATCTTCTGTGATAGATTTCTTGTGAATAAACCTGGGCCAGACAGCTGCATGGTGTGTGTAGTAATCATACTGCAAGAAAACAAAATGACAATTACTTAAAGTAACTTAATTACAATTACAGCATGATGTGGTCTAACCAGTTCAGTCTAGAGATGCAGCATGGAAACAGGCCCTTCAGCCCATTACAGGCAAACTTCATCATCATCCTGTCCCCTATGCAAGCACCTGCTTCCAGCTGTTACTGGATAGATTCAATCCTTAAGTAGCTTCACATTGAATAAATTAATCCTTAAGTAGCTTCACATTGAATAAATTACCCCTTTTCAGAAAGGAAAAACACTTGGCACTTTTTGCCCCAATCAACAGTTATATACCTTGTAGCAGAGTGTTATTTCTTAATGGGAAGGTATCAAGGGCATCATTTAACAAAACACTCAAGTATCAGTGATACATACTGATGCAACTGGAAATATGCTAGCCAGTTTTTGTTAATAATCTTAGAACAAGATTTTAACTCAAGTATAGATTAGCAAAAATGATTAACAATGTTGATCCTTCTCATTGAGACATTAAAACAAAGATTTTGCTCGCTATTTATTTCAGTTGACAAACATAAATGTATTCATTTTTCAGGGCAACATTTTAAAACATCCCAGCTTCTAAATAGTTTAAAGATTGGTATAAGGTAGAGCACCAAGGCAATAAAAAACCCAAGGTTGGCTTTTAAGAAGCACAAGCTTATTGGCAATGGGTGTTTGACTGACTTGGTAACAAAATCCTTTTAGCCTTCAAAATACTAAAACATCTAAAGTGAGAGCCACTGGAAATGCTTTGGCAGTGAACTATCTTCTGTACCTGGTAGATGCTCTTTGGGTTAATCACAGTGGGGATGGATTGGGGTTCTTCTCCAAGGATTTCTCCTCCACCAAAGCCTTTGCTCATGTAAACACTGTTTGGGTTGCTCACGATTGGTATGGTCTTGGTTTCTGAAGCTGCAGTGAAGCTTTCCTCTTCCCTATGGGTATTGTGTCCAGGATAAATTGCACTCAGCTCCTTGTTATAGCTTTCTTCATCTGAAGATGTACCAGAGAAGTAATCAGAACTGACTCGGTCTGCTGCACTGCTGATGTGCTTGAAGATTTCCTGATTAGAGTTCTGTTCCTCCAACTTCGTTATAATGAACGGCTGGTTCTTTTCTCCACACCTGAAATAAGAGTACATCAGTCAAACAATTGACTACCAAATTTAGTTATGCCCCAAGTTTCCATCAGTTCGTGGGAGAACATAGTTCTCTGATGATTTCAAGTGATTCAGGAACAGCTTCTTCCCAACAATCATCATGCTCTTGAACTTTACAAACACCAACTAAGCTACAAACTCTTGGCTATTGTTCAAATTGGGAAATTCTGGGGGCACTACTTGACCAGAATATTTAAACTTAACCCTTACCTACAGCACACTTCATATGGATCCACCCAGATAGTGAGCTCCTTCGGCAGTTCCAAAGACGAATATTCAATATTGCTTTCTACACAAGCCTGAAAGAGGACGGGATCCCGAGGTTGATTCTTGTTTACTCTGATACACCTTTGGAGAAAAGCATTTTGTCAGGGAATGCAACAAGATAATGTCAGCCAAATTGGGCCACACATGATGGCCAAACAGCATTCACCACCCCTCCACTCTCCTCAAATGCTCTCTTCTGTGCAAGGAAAATTGAAACTACAAGATGCTTCAAACCACCAAATTGCATTTTACTGGTGCTCAATTTTCATACGAACACTATTTGAAATTATTCTTCTCTCATCTAAAAAATATTTTAAAACATCACACTTTGGTGGGGCTAATCCCAGTAGGTTTGCTAGGACCCTCCCCCACCCCCTCATGTCCTTTGAAGAACCAGTTGCAGCCATGTGAGAATTAATTTCTCCATCCTTCTAATATCACCACCAATGTGGCTTTAAAATTAACATTCGCATTTAGATGCAGGTGCCTTAGTGGGATTCAAACCTTCAGCTCAGAATCATGAAGCTAGGATTATTAGTCCAGTAACTAATTTAAAGTTTACCACAGTGAACATTCCAATTCACCCAGAAGGGTCTAGTTTGAAATATTGTAGCCCCAATATTTAAAATTAATATTGGCAGTTTTCCAGGTGTATTATCTTTATCCAATATAATCACAACCAATTGTCTGATGATATTTCTTCTCCCCATCCAAAGGAAAAGAACCACTTTCACTGAACTAGGCTACTTGGCAGCCCCACAACCAGCAGAAAGGAAGGGACCTGTCAATGCTTTGAAAGGCACTAAACAATCAAGAATCCATGCTCAAGTTCAGTTTCAATGTAGACCACAATCCCAATGAGGTAGAGGTTCAGACAAGTCAATGAATTAGGGGATTGGACACATTAGAGGCAGTGAAGAAAGCCAATGGAATGTTGGCCTTCATAACAAGAGGAGTTGAGTATAGGAGCAAAGAGGTCCTTCTACAGTTGTACCGGGCCCTGGTGAGACCGCATCTGGAGTACTGTGTGCAGTTTTGGTCTCCAAATTTGAGGAAGGATATTCTTGCTATTGAGGGCGTGCAGCGTAGGTTCACTAGGTTAATTCCCGGAATGGCGGGACTGTCGTATGTTGAAAGGCTGGAGCAATTAGGCTTGTATACACTGGAATATAGAAGGATGAGGGGGGATCATATTGAAACATAAGATAATTAGGGGATTGGACACATTAGAGGCAGGAAACATGTTCCCAATGTTGGGGGAGTCCAGAACAAGGGGCCACAGTTTAAGAATAAGGGGTAGGCCATTTAGAACAGAGATGAGGAAGAACTTTTTCAGCCAGAGAGTGGCGAAGGTGTGGAATTCTCTACCTCAGAAGGCGGTGGAGGCCAGTTCGTTGGATGCTTTCAAGAGAGAGCTGGATAGAGCTCTTAAGGATAGCGGAGTGAGGGGGTATGGGGAGAAGGCAGGAACGGGGTACTGATTGAGAGTGATCAGCCATGATCGCATTGAATGGCGGTGCTGGCTCGAAGGGCTGAATGGCCTACTCCTGCACCTATCGTCTATTGTCTTCTTAGCAAGAACTCTCCCAAAAGACACATTTATTACAACCACATCCAAAATAATGTCTCCAAACATTTCCAGCCAAGACAGTGCATTCTTACCTGTAGGCTTGTCCTCTAGAAGGGTTTCCACGGTACCAATGGTTCTTGTATTTTTCAAATAATATTTTAGTCAGTTTGTTCCCAAATTTCTCTATCTTCTGCTTGCTGAATTTCTCATTTCTCTTCACCAGTCGGGTGAAGAACACTACTGTGGCAGCAATCTCTTCTTTCATGGTTTCAATAAATTGTATCCGGAAGGTTAGATTTTTAACAAAGGCTTCCCTGTGCAACAGTTAACAATTCATGTCAGAGACAGTTAGAATAAACTTCAACCCAAAATACTATTTTTTTCTTATTGTCACACATTTAAAGAGGGAACACCATCAGTCCAAACTGCCATTTCCAGTTTAATTAATCATGCAAGGAAATTAAAAAGGATATAATTTAGCACATACATGACATGGTTTTACTTACACAAGTCAGAACACATTGGAGTAGCTTAAGTCTCAATTAAAGTGTTAATTGGCATGAATAAGTTTCATTTACACCTTTTCAAAATTCAAGACAATGATTCAAGGATAATTCATTGCATTTACAGCAAGAGGCATTTACCCCTGTGAGGTGGGCAACATATGGAAGGGGATTCTGAGGGATAAGATATACTTGCATTTGCAAAGGCTGGGTTTGATTAGGGATAGTCAGTATGGTTTTGAGCAGAAGATCACGTCTCAAAGTTGATCGTTTTTTTGAAGCTGTAACCAAGGTAATTGAGAGCAGTGGACGTAGTCAATATGGCCTTCACGGTTCTACATGGCAAACTGCTCCGGAAGGGTAAATCATATGGAATCCAGCTACAGCTAGCCAATTACATGCATAATCAACTTGATGGTAGGAGGCAAAGTGTGATTGAAGGTTGTTGCACAGACTGGAGGTTCATGACTAGTGGTGTGGCTCAAGTTTCAGTGTTGGGCTCACTGTTTGTGTCCATATCAATGATTTGGATGAGAATGTACAAGGCATCATTGCAAGTTTGGAGATGATACTACACAGACAGTGAAGGGGGTTATCAAGAATTACAAGTGATGCCAAATTCAGAAGGTATTGGATTTTGGGAAGTCAAACCAGGGTAGGCCCTCCACAGTGAAGAGTCAGTTCCTGGGAGAGTTGTAAAGCAGAGGAATCTATGAGTACAAGTATATACTTCCCCAAAAATGGTGTCACAGGTGAACAAAGTGGATTTCAGGCTGGATTTCATCAGTGAGACCATTGAGCACTAACATAGTTTGGGTAACAAGGCAAATGGGACTAGTTTAGGTGGGCATCTTGGCCAGCATGGATGAGGGGCTAAAGGGCCAGTTTTCATGCTGTATAACCAACTCTAAAAGCAAAGCCAAAACTCTGGTTCCCATCTAAATTACAGTTAAAATCAGTGATGAACTAACCCTGAAGGATAAATGATAGGTGGATACAGGAATGTTCCAAATTATATAAGGTAACAACCGGTGGAGGTCACACTCAGACATTAAAGATTGGACTTAATATGCTTTAATAAAAGGATACCACATACATATTTAGCCTGTTCCTTCCAAAGCATTCGTTGAAATTCTTGCAGAATATCAAAATATCAACTCCACAAGACAGAAGGGTAAAGCTAGCAGAATTGCAACCAGGGACATGTGCCATCCAAACCAAATTGTAATTTATCATAGCAAGTACCAAAGCAATTGCATAATGTATGCAATCCATAACCTTGAGCCCTTTAGTAGATGTAGACAATGCAGAAACAATTACAGTTCCTTTAACTCTGAGCCAATTAACTAAAACTCAAGCTTTTGAAAGAGAACTGCATTACCCCATTTGATGTGAACCATGGTTCATTAACTCAGTCACAATTTACTTTTTCCACAAGCTAAGGAGGCTCAATGCTGTCCCAAACTACCGGGAAGCTTTAAAAAATAATCACTGGATATTATTAGAATTTCCTCGCCCTTTCCTCCCCCATCCCCAAACTTTCTCCCATCAGTTAAAAATGAGTCCAAGTTCTCATCAAATAAAAACAGTCTGAAGAAGGGTCTCGACCCGAAACGTCACCTATTCCTTCTCTCCTGAGATGCTGAGTTACTCCAGCATTTTGTGTACAAATACCTTCGATTTGTACCAGCATCTGCAGTTAGTTTCTAGCTCTAAATAAAAACGTTAGATCATTGCTTTTGTGCAAGAAGAAACAACAGATGCTGGTTTAAACCAAAGATACATTAAAAGCTGGATTAACAGGGACAGGCAGTACCTCTGGAGAGAAGGTGACACCCTTCTTCAGACCCTTCTGACTACTTTAGTCTCGACCCCAAACGTCACCCATTACTTTCTCTCCAGAGATGCTACCTGTCCCGCTGAGTTACTCCAGCTTTGTGTCTCTCTTAGATCATTACTTCGACAGGAGATTTAATATCATTGATGCAGCAAGTGAGCACTTGTCACCACCTACTGGCCAGCAGGGCTCAGTGCATACAAAGTCTTCCAGTGGTTTCACAAAGACAAATTCAGTTGCAGTTACTAAGTATCATACTCAGCCTCTCACAAGAATATGAAGTTAAATTCTCTTAACATGTTCACCTTAGAAGTACATTTTTTTTTAAAATCAGTAGATTTCAGGGCAGCAAAATGTTACAGCCACCGTCTCATTGTCAGAGGCCCTAGTTCAATCCTCAGGTGTTGTTGAATGTTGTACATGTCCTTCTTGTGACCACATTAGGTGCCTTCATGAGCTCTAGTTTCCTCCCACAGCCCAAAGACATGCAGGTTGCAAATTAATTGGACACCGCAAATCACCCCTCGTGTGCAAATGAGTGGGAGAATTTTGGATAGAGTACAATTCATGTAAATGGATAGTTAGCACAGATTCAGCTGGCTGAATAGATTGCTGCTGTGCTGGATCTCTATGAATTTATGTTAGAACATGTAATTTAAAACCTAAAAAAAAAATTTGGAAATAGTTAACAGGTAGGATTTATGGGGAGTGAAATAGTTAATTTCCTATCACCAGAACCAATATCAACTCCATTCTCACTCCCTCACCAGTCTTGCCATCCCAGGAATAACACTAAATCATTACCGCCACACATTCTCCACAATTCAAAAGCCAACAAGAACACTCCTGGCTGAAGTCAACTGAGAAATCTGGTCATTACCCATTTATCACCCCCATCATTCATTAAACCACAAGATAAGGAAAAGCAGAATAACAAACTCAAACCAGCCCATTAGTAATCACTTTGAAAACAAACTGGTTTCTATTCACATGTCAATGGAACAGAAATTAACAACCCTAAGCTCTAAAACTACCGGACATCTAAAAGCTATGTTCCAGCTTTGTGGGGGATGCTTCAAGCCCAGCCACCTACCAGCAGTGCTCTCAAAGTTCTAATGCCAAACTCCTGGGGAGGTGGGGCCTTTATGGGGGAATGAAGCATCATGGGACACCCACAATTAACTCTACGATCAAAGAAAATCCCATTCATCAGTTTCTACAGCTTGTCCTTTGGAGTATTTTTGACATTGCAGGATACTAATAGTTTTTATTTAGGTTTAGGTTTATTACCATTATTGTCACATGTACCGAGGTACAGTGAAAAGCTTTGCTTTGCATGCTATCCAAACATTCTAATTCCTCTGAGAAGTTTCACCATTGTATTCACTGAATTGGCCAGGTCATTGTCTTGGTCTAATATCTAATCCTTCAGCTGATATTACTGGGGAGAAAATATCACAATTATGTTGCCATTTGGGGGATTTATTATGCAAACGTTGGCTGCTATGTTTCTTACATTACAGTGTTAACTACTCTTCAAGACTGCTTGATTGTAGTGAAGCACATAGTAAGTTCCCAAAGGTATGAAAGACGCTACAGGAATCCAATTCTTACTTTCAATGCAGCAAGTATGTACTGGGCCTGCGGTCACTGTGGAATCTTGAATGTAATCAATACTGAATTAAAATGGTGGTACAGTTGAAGTAATTTTCTTCTCAATCATTGTTTCTATATGTTGAACCTGTTTAAGTGTTAAACTCCCAGATATATTTTACCTAGGGTGTTGGAAGAGTGTTTTCTGATCAATGTAGTCCTCTCTCTCAATGAATAACCAATGTCCCCATCACAAACAGCACAGGGTTTCATCAATCCCAGGGACATTTGGATCTCAAGAACAAAACAAGAATTTTAACAGACTCAATCTACCGTTAACATATTCGTCTGCCTGCTCCTACACTGTAGAAACATAGAAACATAGAAAATAGGTGCAGGAGGAGGCCATTCTGCCCTTCGAGCCAGCACCGTCATTCAATATGATCATGGCTGATAATCCAAAATCAGTACCCCGTTACAGCTTTTTCCCCATATCCCTTGATTCCCTAAGAGCTAAATCTAACTCTCTCTTGAAAGCCACGCATGCAAAGAACAGCCACAGGAAGTGGGCAGACTTCTTCTCGTCGAATAGATCCCGTCTGCACTGAATCAGCCCTGCCCACATTGTATTTTCCAAACAGGCAATGGTGAGCCATTGTCCATTTTGAACAAACCTACCCATGTTGAATAGGTCCCAGCCTCACTAAGTAAGGCTGATAGTGAATGGCAGGTGACCTCCAATTTAATAGGGTCCAGCACTGGCCAACACAATATCGAAATATAGTTGTCACGAAACTCAGGTGTGGTCCTAGAGACAGGGCAGGACATACTTTTCCTTTTGCCTTTTCTGTTTCTTCACCATTAGTAGCCCTGCCTTCAGTTTAGCAGGCTCTAAGCTCTGTAAATTCTTCCCTAAATTTCTCTGCCCTTGTAAGTGTCTTTCCGCCTGGGCAGCTTGCAGCCCAGTGGTATGAACATCGACTTCTCCAACTTTAGATAGTTCCTCTGTCCCTCTCTTCCTCTCCTCCTTCCCAGATCTCCCTCTATCTTCCTGCCTCCACCTATATCCTTTGTCCCGCCCCCCTGACATCAGTCTGAAGAAGGGTCTCGACCCGAAACATCACCCATTCCTTCTCTCCTGAGATGCTGCCTGACCTGCTGAGTTACTCCAGCATTTTGTGAATAAATTCTTCCTCTTAGATCTCATTAAAGCGAACCTCATTGTCCAAGTTTTTGGCCATGACTTAATATCTCTCTATGTGGCTCATTTTAAAGTTATGTCAAATATCACTTAGAAAGGTATGGACTAATCAGAGATAGCCAACATGGTTGTGTCAGGGGCAGATCCTGCCTTACCAATTTAATTTAATTCTTTGAAGAGGTAACTAAGTGTATAAATGAAGGCAGGAAATTTATGTAACTACATGGATTTTAGTAAAGCAATTGATAAAGTCCAACATGCGAAACTAGTTCAAAAGATTAGGGTCCATAGGATCCAGGACAAGTTGGTAAAGTGGATCCAAAATTAGCCAAGCAAAGGGTGACAGGTAGAGAGTTGATTTAGCGATTGATTGCCTGTGTCACGTGGTGTCCCACTAGTGATGTTGGGACCCTTGATATTTTCTAATGTACATGAATGACTTGGATGTGGATATGGGGGACAAGATCAGTAAGTTCACGAATAACTTGAAAACTGTGCGGTTGTTGATGGTGTGGAAGGTGGTCATAGAAAGCTGAGAGATATTAATGTCCTGGTGAAATGAATTGAAAAATAATAGATGGGGTGTTGTCCAGACAAATGTAAGGTCATGTATTTTGAGATTACTAATGAGGTTGGGACATACACCATAAATGGTAAGATAGGGAGTATTGGGGAACGGAGGACCTCGGATTAAGTCGACAAGTCTGTTCAAGTGGCAATGCAGGCAGATACCCAGATTAGGTAGATGTACAGGATATTGGCCTTCACAAGTCATGGCATTAAAAGCAAAAGTAGGGAGATTATGCTCCTAGTTTATAAAACCTTGGTCAGACTTCAGCTGGAGTTCTGCGTGAAGTTCCTGCCACTGGTAGAGGAAGGGCGAGATAACGCTGGGGAAGGTGCAGATGAGATTCACCAGGATGTTGCCTGGGATAAAGTAGTTCAGTTATGAGGAGAGATTGGAAAAGCTGGATGTTTTCTCCCTGGAGGTTAAGAGGGAACATAATTAAGGTATATAAAATTATGTTGGGTAGAGATAGTGTTGGACTGCAGGAAAGTTTTCCCATATCAGAGGTAGATAAACCTAGAGGAACTTGGTTTAGGGTAAGGGGCAGTAGATTCATAAGGGCATCTTCACTTAGAGACTGTAGTGTAAGAAAATAACTGCAGACACCGGTAAAAATCGAAGGTATTTATTCACAAAATGCTGGAGTAACTCAGCAGGTCAGGCAGCATCTCAGGAGAGAAGGAATGGGTGACATTTCGGGTCGAGACCCTTCTTCAGACTGATGTCAGGGGGGCAGGACAAAGGAAGGATATAAGTGGAGACAGGAAGATAGAGGGAGAACTGGGAAGGGGGAGGGGAAGAGAGGGACAGAGGAACTATCTAAAGTTGGAGAAGTCAATGTTCATACCACTGGGCTGCAAGCTGCCCAAGCGAAATATGAGGTGCTGTTCCTCCAATTTCCGGTTGGCCTCACTATGGCACTGGAGGAGGCCCATGACAGAAAGGTCAGACTGGTAGTGGGAGGGGGAGTTGAAGTGCTCAGCCACCGGGAGATCAGGTTGGTGAAGGCGGACTGAGCCAAGGTGTTGAGCGAAACGATCGCCGAGCCTGCGTTTGGTTTTGCCGATGTAAAGAAGTTGACATCTAGAGCAGCGGATGCAATAGATGAGGTTGGAGGAGGTGCAGGTGAACCTCTGTCTCACCTGGAAAGACTGTTTGGGTCCTTGGATGGAGTTGAGGGGGGAGGTAAAGGGACGTGTTGCATCTCCTGCGATTGCAGGGGACAGTGCCCGGGGATGGGGTGGTTTGGGTAGGAAGGAAGGAGTGGACCAGGGAGTTACGGAGGGAATGCTTAGACACTGGTAAGTACAGGAATGCATTGCCTGAGAGAACAGTTGAAGCTAAGTCACTAACAGCCTTTAGGTCATGTACAGTTGAGCACTTGAATAAAAGGACGTACCTTTAGAAAGGAGATGAGGAGGAACCTCTTCAGTCTGAGTGGTGAAACTGGAATTAATTGCCACTGACTGCTGTGGAGGCCAAGTCATTGGGTATTTTTATGGTGGAGATTGACAAATACTAGATTGGTAATGGTGTCAGGGATTATGGGGAGAAAACTGGAGAATGGGGTTGAGAGTGAAAGATATTCTCCACAATAGATCAGTCATGATTGAATGGCGGAGTAGACCCGATGGACTGAATGGCCTACTTCTGGTCCTATGACCTATGAACTTATGAATTGCTTAGGCGTAATGGGTATGTACTAAGTGCTAGGTGATGGGGATAATATGGAAATGTGCCCGTTAGCTGCCTTGGACAATTTGGAACAAATTACCTTCCTTCCATGTTGCATGATTCTATGAGAGAGGGAGAGAGGGAGGGAGGGAGGGGAGGGAGGGAGGTGGAGGGGGAGAGGGGGGGGGGAGAGGGGGGGGGGAGAGGGAGGGAGGGAGAGAGGGAGGGAGAGAGGGAGGGAGAGAGGGAGGGAGAGAGGGAGAGAGAGAGAGGGGGGGGGAGAGAGAGAGAGAGAGAGAGAGAGGGGGAGAGAGAGAGAGAGAGAGAGAGAGAGAGAGAGAGAGAGAGAGAGAGGGAGGGAGGGAGGGAGAGAGAGAGAGAGAGAGAGAGAGAGAGAGAGAGAGAGAGAGAGAGAGAGAGAGAGAGAGAGAGAGAGAGAGAGAGAGAGAGAGAGAGAGAGAGAGAGAGAGAGAGAGAGAGAGAGAGAGAAAAGAAAAAATGTAACCACTGGCAAGCTATGTATGGCATTTTGTTCAGCGGAGTGATGGAACTCCTGGACTCTATTCTCTGATGTGGGGACTAGTCACTGATTGTACAGGGGTAGGATTTGACAACCTGGTTACAAAACAGTGAATTGCATGAGAGAATAATAAACATTTTAAAGACGTAGGGGGGAATAAATGAACTAAGGTCGTTGGCTGCCATCCAGAGGTTGTAAGGGAAACAGGAGGAACACAGACTGTACCAGGTTAAAATGACAGCACTGCAGTACTGCAATGCAGCCACAGGAGGGGAGAATGCAGTGAATTTTCCAATTTCTAGTAACCTTAACCCTGGTATTCCTTTCCCACTTGCACCAGTCCTCTCCGTTTCCCTTTCCCTTTGCTCACTTTTTTTCGTCCCTTCCCCTCCTGCACCCGGCTCCAACTGCCCATTGTTTCCCACCTCCCCATCTGCTACAACCTATCACCCACCTGCTCTCTCGGACAGTGTATTCCAAGTACTCACGATTCTCTGGGTGAAAAACACTTATTTTGGAATGTAATTTTGAAGCCATGTTTGCATTGATCAAAACTGTTGCCTTATGTCATCCAGTCATACCATTCAGTCTTTCGAATAATACACA
The DNA here is from genome assembly GCF_053455715.1 of Rhinoraja longicauda. Lineage (NCBI taxonomy): Eukaryota > Metazoa > Chordata > Chondrichthyes > Rajiformes > Arhynchobatidae > Rhinoraja > Rhinoraja longicauda. The sequence continues at coordinate 13,169,478 of NC_135984.1, read as the reverse complement.
TGTTTTACTTTTGTTCCTTTAGGGGATCGTGCTCAGATCCCCTCGAAAACTCTTACTCCTAAATCAATGTCCTCTAGTTTTATATACATCTAATATGAGGAAATGTTTTTTGCCTCTATCCTGTGTATTCCACACAGAATTTTATGTACACTAATTATGATCCATCTTCACTTCCTCCACCACACGAAAAACAGAAATGGATTCTCCGGTCTCTCCTCATAATTGAAATAATGCCCTGACTAGTGAAGGCCATGATCCTAAATGTCTTCTTAACCTTGTTATCTCCTTGCACTGCCACCTTTAAAGATCTTTTTTTCTTGTATACCGAGGTCCCTCTATTTCTCAGTACTCTCGAGGACTCTAGTGCACTATTAATACTCCAAAAATGGATCATCTCCCATCCATCAGGCATAAACTCCATCTAACATTTCTCAGTCCATTTTACCAATGCATCAATAGACACCCAAGACCTCCCTCCGTACAATTGCTCTGTAGCCAAGAATAAAAAAGATGCACATGCCAGAAAGGGAATGGAATGAAGATTCTTTGGACTGGTCATCATTTGCCCTAAGATGTGAGTTTGAGTGGTCAAGGCCCAAATGCCCTGGAGTGAATAAGAGGTGGTCTCATTCAAACTTATCAAAAGTTAACAGCGTTTGATACAACGAATGGATAGAGAATGTTTTCCATGAGAGTCGAGAACGAGGGGTTACAGTTTCAGAAAAGGGTGGCAGAGTGGCTCTTCGTGCCTATAAAATTGCCCATAATGTATAGGGAGTGGATGAGAAAGTGTGATCACAGAACTAGTGCGGGCGGGTGATCAATGGTTGGTGTGGAGGCAATGGGCCGCAGGGCCTGTTTCCATACTGTATCTCTAAACAGAACTAAAGGCAGTAGGTTAGTTAGAATTGAGCAAAGAAGAAAAATCCTCAATGAAAAGGTCATAAGCTTTTGCAATTCGGTGCCACAGAGAAGTTGGGAATTGTGGGGGGTTCAAATATTGAGTTATTTGAAAACATTGAGTTGTAGATTTCTGGACAATAATCAAGTCGAGGGATGTAGGGTTTGTGCAGGAAGATGACACTGTTGTAGAAGAATAACCCTGATCTTGATGAATCATTGAACAGTTTCAGAAAGCCAGCTGATTAATTCCTGCTCTTAATTCTGATGTCCATATTTTAACCAATTAATAATACAATCTGTACAATAAGATTGTACAGCAATAATGACACGCTCCATATATACTTATTATAGATAGACACAAAGTGCTGGGGTAACTCAGTGGGTCAGGCAGCATCTCTGGAGAAAAGGAAGTCGGAAGTCTGAAGAAGCATCTCGAACCGAAACATTACCTATTCCTTTTCTCCAGAGATGCTGCCTGGCCCACAAAGTTACTCCAGCTTTTTTCATCCATCTTCGATGTAAACCAGCATCTGCAGCTCCTTCCTACACTTATTATACTTACGTTCATTAGTACGATTCAAATTGTATATTAACATTTTATCCCCATATTGTGCAGCTGATTCTATAATTAAACATTCTCTGTCCATGTAATACAGACATATTGTGGGTATTTTGCAGATAGATACTTTATATCCGGACTGTGGAGCTCCTCTCAAGCCAATGCATGGGTTAAGTTGACTCTCATCAGTTTACCACAGATTAAATTGCAGGTTTTCAAAGATTCCTGTATGGACAAGTCTAGACATGAGCAGGAGGGAACGGTTCTACTACTGAAGTGTTTCTCTGGTAACAAGTGGTCACACAAAATGCAGCTGAATAACTTGGGCTCAAATGGAATGTTTATTTTATATGCAGGCTGCAACTTTTTTTTTTCTTTTCTATTTCCTCTTTCTAAGCAGTTGAGCATGTTGGAAGACCAGAATCCGTAGCAGCCAATTAAAGAACGCCAAACAACAGAGCATTTCCTACACCGTAGCAAAGTCACCAGCATATTAATTCCATTTTAAGGCATTTGTGCCAAGAGTTGATCATCTTTTGTGTTTACAAGTTCCAAGCTCCCCCAACCAACATTATACTGCAGCCCTTTAGAAAGAGTGATCTTGTTCCTCTGAAGTAACATAAGTTGCTAAAGTGAGAAGTAGGTGGCTGCAGCAAGTGACGAAGAGGGCAAATAGTATGTTAGCCTTTCTTGCAAGACAAATTTAATACAGGTATGGTATGGTATGGTATGGTATGGTTTGGCATGGCATGGCATGGCATGGTATGGTATGGCATGGTTTGGTATGGTATGGCATGGTATGGCATGACGTGGTATGGTGTGGTGTGGTATGGTGTGGTGTGGTATGGTATGGTATGGTATGGCATGGCATGGCATGGCATGGTATGGTATGGTATGGCATGGCATGGCATGGTGTGGTGTGGTATGGTATGGCATGGCATGGCATGGCATGGCATGGCATGGTATGGTATGGTATGGTATGGTATGGGATGGTATGGTATGGTATGGTATGGTATGGTATGGTATGGTATGGTATGGTATGGTATGGTATGGTATGGTATGGTATGGTATGGTATGCTCAGCGGGTCAGGCAGCATCTCTGGAGAAAAAGGATAGGGGTCTGAAGAAGAGTTCAACTTGAAACGTCACCTGTCCTTTTTCTCCAGAGATGCTGCCTGACCCATTGAGTTACTCCAGCACTTTGTGTCCATCAATCTATTCCCTGCCAACTCCTGCCTCACTCCTACCCCTCATCTCAATATACTAGCTATTCCCCCTCAACACTCTCAATCCTAATTCAGGGTCTCAACCCAAAACATTAACTATCCCTCTGCTTTCACAGATGCTGCTTGACCCAAATTGCAAATAAAAACTGCTGGAGGAACTTGGGTTTGTTTTTTGCTCCAAATTTCAGCATCTGCAGTCTCTTGTGTCGGCTATACTTACAATGCCCTTGAACCAGGCCCCCATTGACTTTCTTGAGTTGCATTCTTCCAAATTCTTTAATGGCCATTCTAAGGACCCATTGCTTCAATACCAACCAAGGTCCAGTGGAATGCAGTCAAATCTCCATATTAGAAGGTTCAGAGTTCAAGCCCCATTCAAAAGACTCAAACGGACAATTAATGATTTCCAGTGCTGTTCCAAGGAGTGGTGCATTCTCGGCAGCACTTTCTTTCAAATGAGAAACCAAGAACTGCAGATGCTAGCTTATACCAAAGATAGACACAAAGTTCTTGGTTTCTGCACAGGGAATAGTACTCAGATCTGAAGGACTTGTGTAACCTGTGCATGATTTGCCAAAGGCTATTATGTAGTTACAATAAGTAATTCAGAAAGCTCACAGAATGTTATTGTTTATCGCTAGGGAACTTGAAGACAAAATATTGAATACAAAGGTGAGAGATTATGTTTCACTGTGACATCCAACTTTGACAAATACACCATAGAAAGCATTTTATCAGGATGTATCACAGCTTGGTTTGGGAACAGCTCCATCTAAGACCGCAAGGAATTGCAACGAATTGTGGACACAGCCCATAACATCACACAACCAACCTCCCTTCTATTGACTCAATTTATACCTCACACTGCCTCAGTAAGGCTAGTGGCATAATCAAGGACGAGTCGCACCCTGGCCACTCCCTCTTCTCCTCTCTCCCATCAGGCAAAAGGTATAGAAGTGTGAAAACGCACACCATCAGATTGGGAGCCACTTTTTTCCTAGCTGTTATCAGGCAACTGAATCATCCTACCACAAACAGAGAGCAGTGCTGAACGGACTCTGCTGGCTTTAACTTGCACTAAACGTTATTCCCTTATCATGTATCTAAACACTGTAAATGGATTGATTGTAATCATGTATTGTCATTGTGCTGACTGGTTCGCAAGCAACAAAAAGCTTTCCACTGTACCTCGGTACACGTGACAATAAACTAAACTGAACTGAACACAGTGGAGGAACCGCACTGCAGGGCCACAGACCAGGTTCAATCCTGACCTCGGTGCTGTCCATCTGGAATTTGCACACTCTCCCTGGATTTTCTCCAGGTGCTTTGGTTTCCCCCCACATGCCAAAGACATGCAGGTTTGTAGGTTAATTGGCCTCTGTAAGTTGCCCCTTGTGTAGGAAATGCATGAGAAAGTGGGATAACATAGAAATAGTGTGAAGGGGCGATTGATGGGCGGTGTAGATGGGGGGCTGAAGGGCCTGGTTCAATGTGGTATCCTGAAATGAAACGAAACGAAACGAAACAAAACTGAACTAATCTAAACTACACTACAGAAGGGACTTATGGGACTACTTTTGGAGTACAAGAAGATAACTGCAGATGCTGGTGCAAATCGAAGGTATTTATTCACAAAATGCTGGAGTAACTCAGCAGGTCAGGCAGCATCGCGGGAGAGAAGGAATGGGTGACGTTTCGGGTCGAGACCCTTCTTCAGACTGATGTCGGGGGGCAGGACAAAGGAAGGATATAGGTGGAGACAGGAAGATAGAGGGAGATCTGGGAAGGAGGAGGGGATGGGAGGGACAGAGGAACTATCTAAAGTTGGAGAAGTCGATGTTCATACCACTGGGCTGCAAACTGCCCAGGCGAAATATGAGGTGCTGTTCCTCCAATTTCCAGTGGGCATCACTATGGCACTGGAGGAGGTCAGACTGGGAATGGAGAGGGAGTTGAAGTGCTCAGCCACCGGGAGTTCAGTTTGGTTAATGCGGACCGAGCGCATTAATGAGGCCCCCACTCCCTCATATTTACCATGGATGTCCAGTCACTCTACACTTCCATCCCCCACAAGGATGGTCTCGAAGCCCTCCGTTTCTTCCTCGGCCGCAGAACCAGCCAATCCCCATCTACCAACACTCTCCTCCGCCTAGCAGAGCTGGTTCTTACCCTCAACAACTTCTCCTTTGACTCCTCCCACTTCCTCCAAACCAGAGGCATAGCTATGGGCACTCGCAAGGGCCCTAGCTACGCCTGCCTCTTTGTCGAGTACGTCGAACAATCCCTGTTCCGGGCGTACACCGGCCCCATCCCCGAACTCTACATCCGCTACATCGACGACTGCATTGGTGCTACCTCTTGTACCCATGCAGAACTCACTAACTTCATACACTTCACCTCCAATTTCCATCCTGCCCTTAAATATACCTGGACTATCTCCGACATCTCCCTCCCGTTTCTGGACCTCACCATCTCTATCACAGGAGACAGATTAGTGACGGACATTTACTATAAACCCACTGACTCGCACAGCTATCTGGACTACACTTCTTCCCATCCGGTCCCCTGCAAAAAGTCTATCCCCTACTCCCAATTCCTCCGTCTACGCCGCATCTGCGCCCGGGATGAGGTGTTTCACACTAGGGCTTCAGAGATGTCCTCGTTCTTCAGGAAACGGGGCTTCCCCTCCTCCATTATAGATGAGGCTCTCACTAGGGTCTCTTCTACATCCCGCAGCTCCGCTCTTGCTCCCCCTCCCCCCACTCGCAACAAGGACAGAATCCCCCTCGTTCTCACCTTCCACCCCACCAGCCAGCGGATCCAACAAATCATCCACCAACATTTCCGTCACCTACAACGGGACCCCACCACTGGCCATATCTTCCCATCCCCTCCCCTTTCTGCGTTCCGCAGAGACAGTTCCCTCCGTAACTCCCTGCTCCACTTGTCCCTTCCTACCCAAACCACCCCAACCCCGGGCACTTTCCCCTGCAACCGCACGAGATGCAACACCTGTCCCTTTACCTCCCCCCTCAACTCCATCCAAGGACCCAAACAGTCTTTCCAGGTGAGACAAAGGTTCACCTGCACCTCCTCCAACCTCATCTATTGCATCCGCTGCTCTAGATGTCAACTTATTTACATTGGCGAAACCAAGCGCAGGCTCAGCGATCGCTTCGCTGAACACCTGTGCTCAATCCGCATTAACCAAACTGATCTCCCGGTGGCCGAGCACTTCAACTCCCCCTCCCATTCCCAGTCTGACCTTTCTGTCATGGGCCTCCTCCAGTGCCATAGTGAGGCCCACTGGAAATTGGAGGAACAGCACCTCATATTTCACCTGGGCAGTTTGCAGCCCAGTGGTATGAACATCGACTTCTCCAACTTTAGATAGTTCCTCTGTCCCTCCCATCCCCTCCTCCTTCCCAGATCTCCCTCTATCTTCCTGTCTCCACCTATATCCTTCCTTTGTCCCGCCCCCCTGACATCAGTCTGAAGAAGGGTCTCGACCCGAAACGTCACCCATTCCTTCTCTCCCGAGATGCTGCCTGACCTGCTGAGTTACTCCAGCATTTTGTGAATAAATACTTTTGGAGTACTATGGACTGCTTGGATTTCCTTTATTTTTAAGGAAGGAGGAATGCATGGGACTGGACTAATTCCTGGAATGAGCAAAACACATTGTTTGGAGGAATCCACCAGATGAAGCAGGCTCAAATCACAGGGTACTCAAGAGTACACTAGATCAGGGAATGGAAGGACATCATTTTGGGTCCAGACTGGGCTGTGGAGGGGGGGGGGGGGGGGGAGGGGAGGGAAGGAGAGAGGGGAGTCCATTCGTCCATGGATGCTGCCTGACCCATTGAGTTCCTCCAACACTTTTGCTCAAGGTTCCAGGATCTAGAGTTTCTTGTACAGGAGATCCATAATACTTGGAATGCTTGGGTTGTTCTATGAGAAAGACTGGTTTGTTTCTGATGGAGAGTAGAAGATTGGAAGGGTTTTGTTTGAATCATAGACGATTCTGAGGGATCTTGCCAATATGGATGTGGAGAGGATGTGTGGGGGTATCTGGAGCAACGTCGCTGTTTAACGACAAGATGGAACCAGTTAAAAACATAAAGCATTTTTGTTTTCTTTCTGAGTGTTTTGAAATTTTCTTCCTCAAAGAGCAGACTTTGAGTATGTTTAAGGCAGTGTTAAGAAAGTTTTACATATTTAAAAACCCTTGTTCTGTGATCACCCATCAGCATTTCCGGGACTAGTTAGTTGACAGTTCCAGGACTAGGATTCTCAACAATAAATTCTCAACCCTGAACCGAGCTTCCGCTGTTATCGAGACTGAATATTTATTGAGGATTCACTGAGCAAGATAAAGTCGTTTAGGAAAATCAGTCTGAAGAAGGGTCTCGACCCGAAACGTCACCCATTCCTTCTCTCCTGAGATGCTGCCTGACCTGCTGAGTTACTCCAGCATTTTGTGAACAAGATAAAGTAGTTTTTGCGGATAAATACGTAGCTGTACGGATACAAGCAAAGGGGTGAAACTTTATCACAGGAACGTGAAGTTAAGATTATATGAAGATCAACCATGAATTTGTGTAATAGCACAGCAGATTGAATTGACCAAGTCCCTTCCTAATTCGAATGTTAATTGAGCACCACGCCCCCCCCCCCAACCAATTTTTTTTTGTTGACTCCGAAATCCCTGTGAGTGAACTGTATGAACGTTCTGCAGCTTCTGTACAGCCCTGTTTGAATTTCCCGGGCTAGATCAGTTTTCCCTCCAGTGTAAAGGCGCTTGATACCGGCGCTAAATTCAAAGTAGTCAGTTGGTTTGAGACGCCGGAACTCAGGGTATATAAAGCGGCTCAAATCACAGTGGATTCGGGGGTCACGTTGGACGAAGGCGCTGCGTGGAACTGGTGAGGTGCCGAGGCAGGTAGGGTGCCGAACTGTCTCAATGTTCGCGGAGAAACAGTAGAAAGCACAACCGTGCAAATCAATGTAAAACTTTTTTTAAAGAGTCTCCATGGAGACAAGGCAGGTCACGGGGCTGCTCTGAGCTTTTTGCCTCCCGCGACACGGGCAAATCCCCAATGTAATATCCGCGTTGGACAGAAGCGTCTCATTCGCCAGTAACGGGGTGGAATCGCAGCACAGTATTCGGTCTCGATAACAGCGCAAGATTGGTTCACGGTTGGGATTTCCCGTGACCTTCTAACATTGTTGTAGACCCTAATCCTGGGACGGTAACGAACTCTGTCCACGCAACAAACAGTTTATTAATCCAATGGAGTCGAAGCGACTTTAAAACATCCCAACACTTTCCAGTGGGCTCGGGCAATTTGTGAGAAGTCCCGGACCTGAAGTATTGAATCAGTCTCTCTTTTCCAACAGATGCCGTCTGGCCAACTGAATGTTACTAAAATGTTCTTTATCTTTGACCCAGCCAATTTACAGATTTGGTCTTGTGATTTGTTAGATTGCGTTAAAGGCTGGCGAGGGTAAAGACGTTCTCAACTTGAGTATCGAGGGCCAAGCAAATTTAAATAAGCCTGATTTGAGCCCAAGGTTCGTAAAGATTTTTTTAAATTAAAGGCTGAGCGAATTTGCAAGTGTGGAGTGTAAATACTTTCGTAAAAGTATTATCAATACTTAACAGAATTAATTGTAGATTAGCTTTAGTGTTTCAGGGTAAAGCGGAAATAATGAACCCTAACCTTTACGTCGCTGTTAGGTTTTTATTTAAATGCCTAAATAGTTTTTTTAATGGCTTTTAGTCTAAAAGGTCAAAGTTGCATTGACACGGAGAGTTGAACGGAGTGAATATGCCAGCGAACGTGAGGGGAAATATGTTACCAAGCTAATACAAGGACGCATTTGGCCCGATGGCCAAAAGCTGTGCCAAACACCTTTTAAGGGAGTTCTTCAAGTGAAAGAGTTCAAGGTGAACTTCAGGGACTCATCAGATGAAATCCCGTGGCGATTAAAATCGGGATGTACAAGAGACCAGAACCAGAACTGGAAGATGGTTTATATGGCGCCTTTTGCGTCACTTTAAAGACTAGAAGGGCTTTACAGGCGAAGTATTTTACTGACGAAGGGTCTCGACCCGAAGCGTCACCTATTCTTTTTCTCCAGAGATGCTGAGTTACTCCAGCATTTTGTGTCTATCTTCAAAGTATTTTAAATTGTAGTTGCTGTTACAATGCGACTGTGATAACTTCCATGAGCAAGAATGCGATCTATGTAACATCTTTTGCGCTTTCATGGTGCTGTATATCCATTTTATGCCCACCTTTTCATTTCTTCCGTTCATTTTCTCTCTAATCAATATAGTAAGTCAATATTCGCTATTTTTTCCCATTTAATCACCAGTCCATCGCCGATATAATGACCGAGTTGTATATTAACAGGGAAATGTCAGTCACTGCATTAACGAGCAACAAGAGAGGCGTGTATTTGGTCAGCGCCTTTCAAGAGTTCCGGGCGCATTCCAACCAATTCAGTAATTTGGTCGGCTTGTCGTTAATAATGGAGGAAACGCCATTTGTTCGCAGCAAAGTCTAACGAAAATGATGAGTCGTTTTTAATGATGAATAAAGGACCAATATTGGTCTTGAAGTCTCGGTTTAACTTCCTATTCCCAAGAATAGATTCACCCAAGGTGTCTGTTCAAGCTTTGAATTCGCACCAACTCGAGGTGGTAATGACACCGCGTAGGATCAGAATTGGACCATTCGCCCCATCGAGTCTGCCCGCCATTCGATCATGGCTGATCTACTTTTCCCCCTTCAATCACATTCGCTTGCCTTCTCCCCGTAAGTTTTGACGCCCTTTCTAAGCCAAAGGCCACAGCTGACCAAAGTCCTGCCTCAAACGTGTGTTAATGAGGGGGGTGCCGTGCCAACATTTGTGGATTGAATCAACCCGATACCGTAATACCGTATCCTGCATAGTAACGGCTGGCCAGGGCTGGCCACACCTTATCCAGGTATAAGATCGGCCTGGGTTGATGTTTACAGGTAGCGGTGTAGCCACGTGAAACGACCCGCGTCACTGTCCCCCTGACTACACACTGTACACACAGCCTCTACCCAGCGTTTGCCAGATTCCTGCAACTTGGAGCAAACTCTCTCCGTACCCAGGTACAGTTCAACCAATTACCAGATAATTAGTTAAAAATACCAGGTTCGTCACTAAAATAATTATTTTAGTTGGAACTCTCGATAAACGATTATTCGATTCGTCCCACGGAAGCAAATGGGAAGGTTTAGGAACATTTTTTAAAACTGTATTTCGTTTCCTCGTTTTATTGTTCATTTTATGTTTAACGTCCAGAACTCGCTAGACATAAATTCGCGTTCGTATTGGTATTTCAATCGAGTAATCTCTCTTTATCAAAGTGAGAGTTGAACTTTTTTCTGTTGTGTCCCCGTATTTAAAGGTTAAACGTCATTTAATTAATTTGATGTTATTTTAATCGACGTTGCCTGTATCTGTTTTAAAGATCCGGGGAATAATTGATTAGGTCGTTTTTTGACTAATTTGTTTAAACCCAAATTTTATTAACTGGAACGACTACTGAATTGGTATAAAAGGGAAAAAAATACTTTTCTTCAACTTAACTGTGACATTTAAGGTTACGTTTTCATTTAAATTGTATTCTTGGTTTAAAATTTTGATTTGGAAATGTGCAGAGGACATGATTGGAATACTTCTGAATAGTTGTGTAATGTTAATTCGTACTAATCTCTCCTCCTTTCGCCCATCCAGGCTAGCATCGCTGACGATTGCCCCCACCTCCTTTCGGACAGAAGGGCCAGGCTCGGTTTGAAGGCAGTGTAGTTAGCTGATTGCGGACAATGACGGCCAATCACTACTTACACTACCATCAAAAGAGGCCGCACCTCGCCACCAGCGCCTCCTGCAGTCCGGTGTTCGCATTAACTGCATCCAGTGCATTACGTCGGCTGCTCCAACACCTTGTCTGATATTCGCCATTGGTGGCCCTTCCTCTGCGGCGAGAGTCCACCGCTTTAACTTTCTCAAATAATCATTACCAAATCCTTAAATGCATTTTTCTCAGATTCCAATTTGGCTTATTTTGCGATTTAGACCAAATAATATTTGATAGATTTAAGGTTTGCACCTTAAATCTATCAAATATTATTTGGTCTAAATCGCAAAATAAGCCAAATTGGAATCTGAGAAAAATGCATTTAAGGATTTGGTAATGATTATTTGAAATAGACTGAAATACACTGCTTGAAATAGTGTGTAAGTTCGGCTTCATTTATGGATGTTAGAAGCATCGGTCTTTTTGGTGAACTTCTGGCCAATGAAATAACTTGTTGGTAGACACAAAATGCTGGAGTAACTCAGCGGGTCAGGCAGCATCTCTGGAGGGAAGGAATAGGGTGACTTGTTGGAATCGGTTAACACCGCATTCACTCAATGTTCGTTCACAGCTTCTTTTGATAAAATCCTAAATTGTTTTAAATAGTCGTTACGTTTAACTGGAGTCCGTTAATAAATGATAACAAAACGTTTATTACACGAGTTTTTTTTGTTATGCGATGCATTTTCTATGTTTGTTTTCGTCGCAGTTTATTTTCTGGCCACTGAGTTCTGGGACTCGTATGCTGAAATCGAATATCGTTTGTATTTGTTACACGCCTGGTTGCTAGGCAGTGTAGTTAGCTGATTGGTAACTGATAACTAAGCAATCACTAACCACACGGCCAGGCAAAAAGGCCAGAATTGCATCTTGAGTTGGGTACAATAAGGACCAATGGAGGGGTTGCGAAAGATTTAATGCCTGTTTCCAGGAACTGAACACGGTGGACATTTTAACTTGTTAAATCTTAACGTGGCTTTTGATAAAGTTAAACACGGTACTTTATGATCACGTGCTTTCGATTAATACCCGGACCATCGTAATTAGCACTTTAAACGTTTCGATGCATATTGAGTTTCTGTATATATTAAATAAAACTTTTTTTGGACTTGTTTCTCTGATTATTGTTCTTGAGGCCAAGGTCTTCCAGACTACCATTGCAGATTCCACGAATATGTTGGTAGAAGGAAAGGGTTAGATATATCAGCGTGTGTTGGGAGGAACTGTAGATGCTGGTTTACACCGAAGGCAGACACAAAGCTGGAGTAACTCAACGGGCATCTCTGGAGAAAAGGAATAGGCGACGTATCGGGGTCTCAAGAAGGGTCACGTATTACTTTTCTCCAGAGATGCTGACTGACCCGCTGAGTTGTTCCAGCATTTTGTGCCTATCTTTGGGTATATAATTTCTCGGGTTCAACTCTAATATGTGAGGATGGGATCGCTTCAGCCGAATGGCCAGAGGCAGCCAATTACATGGATTTATTCCTGTTTTTGGGAGCAGACTCGAGAGACGGGGGGAATCCAGCCATTCTTTTGGATGCATAAAAAAACTGTAGATACTGGAATCTTGAGCAAAACAAACAAATTGCAGGAGGAATTCAGCGGTTCAGGCAGCATCTGTGGAGGGACACTTCGGGTCTGGGCTTTTGGAGGCATTTCTTTGCATAGCTCGATCTTATTTTAGTGCGGTGTGCTCGTGCTCCGGGCAAACCATAAACTGGTAACCTTCCCTAAAAACAAAATCAAGGACACATTTTGCAATGACTTGAACGCCGTTAACCCTGAGATTATATGACGAATACAGTTAGCAGCGGTACCTGACGAATTTTCCTGCTCCTTCAGGAAATAGTGGAAGCGAAGCGGCGAAACTGCGGGCTAACATGTAACCCCTGAGTTCTTATCTCAAACGGCCGTGCTCGACCACTGCGCTGATTTTGTTTTTGTGAGTGCGTAGAAAGGAACTGCAGATGCTGGTTTAAACCGAAGATAGACACGAAATGCTGGAGTAACTCAGCTGGACAGGCAGTATCTCTGGAGAGAAGGAATGGGTGACGTTTCGGGTCGAAACCCATCTTCAGACTCCAGCATTTTGTATCTATTTTTTTTGTGCGGGTCGGGAGTGAAATACATTTTTTTTTCTTTTCCCGATTAACAAGATCAAGTATTCGCCGAGCGACTGGGATGGTTTAAATGTAAACAAAAAGTCTTGATTCTGTCCTAACTACTCCCAACTTCAAAAGTGCGCCACTTTAATGCCAATGTACTTTTTTTTAATGTATCCTATAAAAGGATAAATTATGGCTGGGCCCAGCTTATACCAGGGACAAAGAAAAGCGAACTTGCCATCACCCCTGCACTCTTTCCCGATGAAAGGTTTCCGGCTTAAAGCTAACAATGTTTCTCGCTCCTCAGATACTGCCTGGGCGGCGGGTTCCTCCTCATTCCTTCCTTTTCATGGCACTCATTGTATTAGTATAAGTTCCACGGACTGCTCATGCACAGAACGCGTCAATATAAACGTGTCACAGCCCAGTGGAGAAAGATGCACTCGTTATATATATATATACATATTTATTTGAAGCAATTTATCCTCACTCGCGTTGTTCTTCACGAAGCTAAACCTCAAGAAACAAACCATTCAATAAAACCAGTTTCTATATTTTATAATTCAGAGGGCCCTGGGTGATAAAGAGATAAACAATGTATACCAAACAGTGAGTAAAATAATGGAACGTAATGTTCACTGACATTTCATTGATAGGAAAATATCTATTACTGCTAAAATTACGCGGCGTCACACAAACAAAATACTGCATGTTCTTCCCTGGAGTTAGTTTCCCGAGCCCTCGCCAATCTGCCCACACCCTCTCCTCGCTGCTACCACGGGAAAGAAAGTACTGAGAGCCGCTGCTTCCAGGTTCAAGAATAGTTTCTTCCCGTTAACCATTAGGTTCCAGAACCATTCTGCACAACTCTACCTCACCCAATCTAACCATACTAAACCACTAGCGACTTAGCACTACTAATCCCACCCCCCCCCCCCCCCCCGCTTTTTCAAGTTAACGTAGAATAGCTGATTTTGTTTTTGTGTTCTTAATGTTGTAGATGTGTCTTATATGCCTGTAATACTGCAGCAAGTAAGAATTTCATTGCCCCGGTTCATATCCGGTGCACATGGCAAATAAAGATTCTTTCATATTTTGCCAAAATATTTCTACGGTAGTTTGATGTCTAAACAGCCAACGTCGCGTATTTGTGCGTCAAATTCTACCATCTTTAATACACAAGGTAGTGCAAAAAGAAAAGCAATCAGAGAATATTGTGCTACAACGTTACAGCTTGCAGTTGCAGAGTAAGTGCAGATGTTTTAAAAAGTGCAAGGGCCGCATTGTGATTAATTGGGAGATCGGGACTACAACCATTGCTTCTGAGCGGTCAGTTCAGTAGTCAATCAGTTATCGTGTCCCTGCCTCTATTTTGCAACTTCCCAAGACCCCCCCCCCCCCAATCCCTTCATACTATTCATTGTGCCTGAAGAAAGGTTCCGAAAAGCCGCTTCTTCATTTCCTCCGCAGATCCTGCCTGACCCGCTGAGTTCCTCCATCATTTTGTGTTTTGCTCAAGATTCCGGCGTCTGCTGTTCCTTGTGGCCCCGTTCTATTCATTCTCCTACTCTCTTTCCATTCCTTTGCAAATTTAACTTTGCACTTAGCAAAAGAACCCCAACGACAGGTTTCTCCAAGGAACCGAACTCTCATCGCCTGCCTACTCGTACTCGTACCCTGATACATGGTTGGAAAGCCTTTGCAGATCTATGCACGTATAGATGCATAGATCTATACATGACATTTGCATAAACGGCAGAGGCTCCAATATAGGCGTAAAAAGTTGGAGTAACCCAGAGGATCAAACAGTATCTCTGGATTAAAGGAATAGGTGACGTTTCGACTCGAGACCCTTCTCCAGACTGAGAGTCAAGGGAAAGGGAAACGAGAGATATGGATGGTGAATAAGAGAGATGTAGAGCAAATTAATGAAATATCTGTAACGATGATCAAGGAAACAGTACTTTGTTTGCTGTGGGCTAGGTGAAAACGAGTGAATGATCATCAATGATCCTTGATCATCGTTACTTTTTTTCCATATATATATATATATCATTCATTTGCATTATATCTCTCGATGTTACCGTCTATATCTTCATAAGCTCAGAACACAGGAGCAGAATTAGACCATTCGGCCCGTGGTCTACTCCGCCATTCAATCATGGCTGATCTATCTTTCCCTCACAACCCCATTCTCCTGCCTTCTCCCCATAACCCCTGACACCCGTGCTGATCAAGAATCTATCAATCTCCGCCTTAAACAATATCCATTGACTTGGCTTCCACAGCCTTCTATGGCAATGAATTCCACAGATTCACCACCATCTGCCTAAACAAATTCCTACACATCTCCTTCCTAAAGGAACGTCCTTTAATTCTGAGGCTGTGACCTCTGGTCCTAGACTCCCCCACTCTCCACATCCATTCTATCCAAGCCTATCTCTCGTTTCCCTTTCTCTTGATTCAGTCAGAGGGACCTCGACCCGAAAACGTCGCCAATCCATTTTCTCCAGAGATGCTGCCAGACCCGCTGAGTTCCTCCAGCATGTTGTGCCAGTTTTCGTTGTAAACCACCATCTGCAGTTCCTCCCTCCCTCCAGACTGCGGCGCGGGTACCCCGGTCACGTGGTACACCGGCAACGCCATCACCCCAGGAGACCGTTGCCACGGGAACGGCCCGCCACACGATCCATCCCGCCGCTGGGTGGGAGACGCGCTCGGTGATTGGTCGTCCTAGGCACGGCCGGAGCACTGTGCCGCGCATCCCCAGGGTTACCATGGCGAGGAGCGGCCGCGCACCCCCCCCCCCCCCCGGGTCGCCATGGTGAGGAGCGGCCGCGCGCACCCCGGGCGCCTTCAGCCGCTGCTTGATGTCTCCCGACACCATGGCGAGGAGCGGCCGCGCACCCCCCGGGTCTCCATGTTGTGGAGCGGCCGCGCGCACCCCGGGTCGTCATGGTGAGGAACGGCCGCGCGCCCCCCGGGTCGCCATGGTGAGGACCGGCGGCGCGCCCCCCCCGGGTCGTCATGGTCAGGAGCGGCCGCGCGCACCCCGGGTCGTCATGGTGAGGAGCGGCCGCGCGCCCCCCCGGGTTGCCATGGTGAGGAGCGGCGGCGAGCGATGGCCGAGGTTCAGCAGCCGGCCGACGCCGGGACCAAGCCGGAGCCGGAGCCCGAGGCTGAGGCCGAGACCGACGCCGACTCTCGCTCTTTCTACACCGTGTTCGCCGGGTCCTCGCCGGAGGACGTTGCCTACGCCAAAGTGTTCTGGAGCTCGCTGTCGCTGCAGCCGCCGCTCGAGTCCCGTCTGGTGTCGGGAGACATCAAGCAGCGGCTGAAGGCGGCGCCGCCCGCAGGGTGCAAGCCCTCCAAAGGTGATGGAAGAGGAGGGGAGGGGGAGGACGAAGGGATGCGAAGGGAGGGGGACGGAGGGGAGGGGAGGGGGGGGGGGGGAGAGGACGAAGGGATGGGAGGGCAGGGTGGGGGGGACGAAGGGATGGATGAGAAGGAGGACGAAGGAATGGGGGGAGGAGGACCAAAGGATTGGGGGGGGGGGGGGGGGGGTAAGAGGAAGAAGGGATGGGGTGTGGAGGAAGATGGGGATGAGCCGGACGTCCATCACTCCCAACCGCCCACTTCCCTCCCCTGTTTCATCTCTTGCCTGAAATAGCATGTTTTTGGTTTTCCAGATCAATGTTGTCAATGCCATCCGAGCGAGGCAGACATCAGTAAGTACATGCGCCGTTATTGACCTTGTCTTTTTGTATAGTAAGCCTGTTTCTCATTGATGCCGTTAGCCTCCATGCGTCTCATAAATACTTTTGCACCACTTTGCTGTTGTGTATGTGCAGCTTGGAGTTCTGTATCTTTTGACCACCCAAACCGACCGCCATGTCCACTTGTTAATTTCACCAACCTCTGGTGTTAGTGGTTACAGGCAATAACTGCCTGTTTACAGTGGTCAAGCAGGACCACTGAAGCAATTCTAAAATTGATCCAAGTGACTATTCTGATTAGGGTGGTTTGTCGTTTATATCAGAATTAAATAAGGAAACGGGACTTGAAGGATTCTCAATGAAGCACACCCAGTATAGTGCACCAGCCAAGCAATTAGATATCACATTTATGAGGTACCAGTCCTCCATAGTAGGCAGCCAGCCAGCCAACCAGCAGCAACAGAGGTCGCTATTAAGGAAAAAATAAGACTGCAGTGAAGAAATTGTAGATTTGCTCAAAGGGATTTGAACAGCCTGGTTCATAAAATGCATATCAGTGTGGAGGTCTCGAGTGGTCAAGCTAGATGATTAGAGAACGTGCAGTCTTGCCATGATAGCCCATACATGAACCTGGTAGATGTTATTAGCATTTGTCTCCACCAGCAGTGAAAAGGCCTGCATCCAGCACCAATGTCGAAGGAAATTTCATGATCATTTTAATGAGCATGCACGTGCATACTTACTTCCTCCATCTACATTGTTATTGTCTTAACTGCATCGCTCCTGGTCTGCAGTAGACAACTTTTTTATCATTTATGCTGCTGCACCACCATTGGGCAGTTTTGGATGCACTCGATGAGTCCACAAGTCCCATTTTTGTCTTTGCATCATATCAGGAGGTGCCCTCTGTCACCCTCTCCCCAGAACATCATCTGGTGAGCAGGAGGGAAGACTAGAAGTGGGGGAGGGTTTGGGGTTGTGGGGGTTCAATTTCCTTGATGTTTATACTGACACATTGATGCCATAGCCACGAAAGCACACCAATGCCTCTACTTCCTGAGGTGACTGAGGAAATTTACATGTCTCCAGTAACTCTTTCAAACCTCTGCAGATGCATCATAGAAAACATATGTCGGGTTGCATCACAGCTTGGTTTAGGAATACTTCAGAATAGGACCACAGGAAATTGCAGAGCATTGTAGCCAGAGAGGTAGCCCAGTCCATCACACAGACCAGACTTCATAGCATTGGACTCCATCAATACTTCACTCTGCCTCAGAAAAACACTCAACATAATCAAATACTTGCCTCAGTCCTCCTCCTCCCTGCTCCACTCGGACAGAAGGTATAGAAGCTTGAAAGCACACTCTACCGGACTCGGGAACTGCATTTTTTCCCCCTCTGTTATCAGGCTTCTAAACGATCCTTTCGTAATTCACCTGTATCCTATTGTGGACATTGGACTTTGTCTATGGAACTGATGCGCTATAATGCTGAGAACAGTATTCTCCCAGAATTTCCCGGACGTTCGCGCACAACGGCAGAAGCTCCCAGAGCACCATGGCCTACAGGGGAGTGCCAACAAATCAATCCTCCGCGGCCGAATGCAAGACTCTGCGGACCGCGGTCACTGAGCCGACCCGTGCTCATCCCCGAAGACCAGAGACCTGGAGGATGGAGCCGGCGATGACGAATGCGAGGAGCGAGACTGGTAGGAGAGGAGAGTGAACCGGGACCTGGCCTCCCTCACCTTCAAGGTCGACTGTGGGTGGCACCCCTGGGGCACAAAGGTGGATGGGCAAGGAGAGAAACGTTGGTTTGCAGCTCGACCCGCATTTCCAAAGAAAGGCAATGGCTGGAGACCCGCAGCAGCCTGGGGCTTGCCTGGAACAGGCACCGCTTATTGTAGACTGGACACTCCACATCCTACAAACTTAGGGCTATTTACAGAACCCAAATAACCTCTAAACCTGCACATCTTTGGAATGTTGGAGGAAACCGGCGCACCCGGAGAAAGAAAAGTGGTCATAGGTAGAATGTATAAATTCCATACAGACAGTACCATAGTCAGGATCAAACCAGGTTCCCTGGTGCTGTCAGGCTGCAACTCTGCCACTGTTCCACCTTGGATGTTGCATTACTTAAAACAGGTGAGGAACATAATTCTCTTCCTCCAGCACAACAAGTTTTCAATCGGCAAGATGTACAATGTGCACATTCCAGGTGGCAAGTCTGTACACCTGCTTGACAGCTTGGAACAATTTTGTGGTGAGGAAGTTGAGCATCAAGTCTCCATACAGAGAACAACGCAGACACAAGGGGTTGGAGATTCATTATTTTCTTACAATGTAGAAACAGCCATTCATTCCTCACTTTTTCCTGTAACTTACCCCTGAATCTTCATACACAAGGGCAATTTACATTAGCCAATTAATGTTCAGTCTGCATCTTCCTGCAGAAAATCACACATTTTAATAATAATAGAATTTGGAAAATCTGAACCTGTCAATATATTGTTCATCAGAGAAGTCCAGGTTGGATGTAGCAGCTCTAAAGACTTTGCGGGAATAGGCTGTTCACTAATAAATGTTCCCGGGCCAAGAATTGTTGATCCACTCTGTGATCAACCATGGCTTTTATGTTGCTTTGAATAATGGAGTCCTACCAGCAGAATAGTTACCGAGGCATTTGTGGAATGAGTGTCATGGAGTTTAGATGCTAGAGAAATACTATCTGATATACTGTGACCGTTGAAATATATATGAGCCCTGCTGCCGATGAGGTCTTCTTGATCCTCCATGGAGCATTGGAAATCCTTGATTGGTGGAATTGTGTAGCATTGAGCAGATGACCATGAAGTCTGCATACATACAATTAGCATATACAGCAAGGCAATCACAGAATGATGCAGGCAATAAAGGTTTACCTTCCGGACACCTGTGACATTTCCTGTATGATCCCAGTACTTGCATGGCACTTATCACCGCATTCAGCTGTTGTAGTTTGAGAGCTGGCGTAAGAAGCCAGAGATATAGACAATAGCTCTTGTTTATTCCACCCCTCCTGCTCCCCCAACCTCTCATGGATTCATTTCTTGGGGTTATCATAGGGAAACATTCAGCAATTTGGACATCCTCCTGTGTGATGTGTGCTCCCTGGAACTATGCATTTGCATAAAAATTACTTCTTGTGATCCAAACAACCTAAATATTGAAAGAGTGTGTCTTTAAGAAAAAAGTGTATAGCTTGACTTTGATTTTTTATGATAGTTTTTTTTTCGAGTATTGAGCTCCAATTTATGAACTAATTGTATTGCATGAATAGTGAAGTCTAAAGAGGGAAAATGCCAGGCATGCTGATGTGCTAGATGTACCTGGTCCAATTTCATGACTTCACCCAGAAATGAATGCTGGCATGATCAGATAAAATCAAGTTTTGCACAGTTGCTGTGTCAAGGAGAGTGACCACCAGGGGGCGGCGCACGATGGCTGCCTCGCCTACAGTCTGTCTGTCCTTTTCAAACTCTTTTTGTTATTTTTGATAAGTTTTAAAAGTTTGTGTAAATGTTCTCTGGTTTGTTTTATGTGGGGGGTGGGATAAGGGGTCGGGGGAAACTTTTTTTCATTCTCTTACCTTGCCGGAGATGCGATTGTTTTCCGGATCGTATCTCTGGTCGCTCTGCGGCCTAACATCACGGAGCTGGAGGTCTTGCCTGGGACTGACCTTGAGTCCCCGCGGGGGCGTGGACTTATCATCTGAGCCTGCGATCCCTTGCCTAGGATCGACGCTCCAATGCAGCCTGCAGACTTTTACATCAGAGCTCACAGTGTTGGGTTGAGACCGGTCGGAAGCTCCAAAAGCTGCACGAGGTTCAACTGGTCCCGACCCGGAGTAGATCGCCGGCGCTGGGGAGCTGAGATCCCCCCCGATGAAGGAGCTTGATCGCCCCAACGAGGAAGGCTCGCCGCCGGCTATGGAATTAAGATCATCCCGTCAACAGAAGGTTAGAGCCCCCGACCGCTGGAGGACAAAGAAGGGAGAGATTGAACTGTTCTTTACCTTCTATCACAGTGAGGAATGTGGAGGAGTCACTGTGGTGGATGTTCATGTTAAAATGTATTTTGTGTGTCCTGTTGCTTTTTACTGTTACGACTGTATGGCAAATGAAGTTCCTCATATGTTGCAAAACATACTTGGCTAATAAAGTTTTATTGTGATTGTGATGTTTTACAATCCAGTTTCTAGGTATATTTTACCTGTAAAATGGAGTTCAAATTGCTGATTGAGTCAGTAAACGAACAGTAGAACATACACACTTGGTAGCTCAGTACCTGAATGGAGACAACCAAATTTATTTAGGTCAAGTCATGAGCAGCATAGCACCTTGCAACTAATCATAAAGAAGATTGAAGTAATAATGAAAATTATTGCCATTGACTATATTGTTTCCCTTGTCATACAGTATCTGCATCTTGAAGCTTACTTGTCTAGTGCTTTGGACCCTGCCACTCACCAAAGTTGCTTGCTTCATTACTATAACATTTGTCTCTTCTGCAGACCAGGTCAAAAATGTTCTCTTTTAATCTTGATTATTTTTCTTGGCAATTGTCTAGGCAATTGCAAGACTGACTTTGAGAGATCTGCTTGTGTCAGGATTGCCTCCATGATGCCAATCATTCCTTTTATAATCTTGACAAGAAACCTGGAAGAATCCCTGCACAGCTTCCGTGAGAACTGGAGGACCTTGGAGTTATAAATTTCACAACCTATATCTATGCATGTATTTTTGAAACCTGTTTGGGCACCAAATTGTGAATTTGACAAAAACACCACCAGAGGGTGCAGTCTGAAATCCAAGTTGTATACAATGCTGTGGAAGAATGACTAAACTGCTTTTGGGCTGAATAGCTGCTGCTTCGAATTGGAAGTAGGATTTTCAGAATGGCAAATCCTTAGAATTTTCCACTTAACTTTTCCAAAAAGGAAGTGAAATTGCAATTTCCCCTGTTGAGACCCTTACTAGTATTTTGTGATCTCCAAAATTTAATATTCAAAAATGAGGCATGAGAAACCCCAGATCCTGGAATCTGCAATTTAAAAAAAAAGGAGAGCAGATGAAGGAACCCGGCAGGTTCGGCGGCATCTATGGACAGTCAACATTTTGGTTTGAAACCGTTCAGGCTCTTTAGATGTAACCCTTCATTCAACTGACATTGAATTCTCCAATTTTCGGTAACTTCTACAAACACCCCCTCCCTTCCTTTTTCCTTTACTCCCCACAACTCTCCTCCCCTGAATCCTGGCTGACCTTGCACAGGCTTCTCCCATTCTCCTCCCCCTCCCCTACATTCCATCTTCCAGCTTCACAATTCGGAACTTTTCTAACCTTGAGCTTTGAGACTCTGAATTAGGCCTCTTAAGTAAACATAGCACAAAAAGTAAGGAAATTTGTGTTTGGTAGATTATTTCTTTGTTGTAACAATGCTTCTTGGCAATAAATCTTATACCGTTGGAAAGCCTGTTTATTTCCCTTTTAAATGGTGCCACATTTGTAAGGAACATGCATTTGTGGGATGAGCAGCAGAGCTGAGTATATGGGTTGCGCCCATGAAACATTTGCCAAATCTCTGCCAATGCCAAACAGCTTATTCTGCCATTGACTATTGTTCGGTGTTGTTTGGTGGATTGGATGATTGAAGTCTGAAGAAACAAGACATATTGGCAATTTAACAATTTATTCATTTAATAAACAGGAGCCACAGTAGCGTGTGGAAGAACCATACACAGCCATAACAGCCTGGCACCTCCTCCTCATGCTGGTCACCAGCCTGGTCACACACTGTTGTGGGATGGCATCCCATTCTTGTCAGCACCTGGGGGTACCAGAAGCTCAAAACAAGAGTCAACAGCAACAGCAGAATAAGCTGTTTGGCATTGGCAGAGAAGATTTGGCAAATTTTTCATGGGCGCAACCCATATACTCAGCTCTGCTGCTCATCCCACAAATGCATGTTCCTTACAAATGTGGCACCATTTAAAAGGGAAATAAACAGGCTTTCCAACGGTATAAGATTTATTGCCAAGAAGCATTGTTACAACAAAGATATAATCTACCAAACACAAATTTCCTTACTTTTTGTGCTATGTTTAGTTACAGAATGCTTATGGAATCATAATCCAATGTGGCACAATTGACGTGTTGTAAGAATGTAATTGTTGCATTTTCGGTACATGTGACAATTAAACACTCATAACTCTCCTGACTTCATCCCCAGTATAAAACAATTCAGGCTAAAAATCATTTTGTGACAGATCGTACATGTAATCTCATTCTATTATTACATGGTGCCTATGATAACGTTATCAATCTGAAGTAGAATTTCCATGTGTCAGTTTGGATCGGTTGTTAGCTCATTTTTTCTTTATTAGTAGATTGTGGGGTCAGGCCCCTAAGATTGATATGCCAGCGTGGTAATGGGATGTTGTTGGAGGAATTGTATTCATAAGATGTTAAGCTACATTTCTACCTGACTGTTTTGATGTTTGGTATTGTGTGAAGAATTGTATGTGTTCTGTTGTCCTGGCAACAATCCCCCTTCACCATCTCCAAATCATAAATGAGTCATCTCAATATCATGAGATTTTTTTTCTTAACCTACACCAACAAAATCATTGTTTCTAGTAATCATTAGAATTTAAAAATGATGAATAATTTGTCAAGTGGTTTGACATATATATGAGATAATAGTAATGAACCCTTTCTAACAGTTCTCTCTCCTTTCAGAATCCAAGCAGCTACTAATTGAAGCCTATATGCATGTGAAAGAAGATGAAAAAGCAAGATACTTGGAGAAAGTGAGTATGTGATGTAGTGGGAGTATCTTTTTGGCCTGGTTTATATAATATACCACAGCTATTACTGCCTTAAATAGTTTAAAGCTGATGGTATATATTTCTGCACTGATGCATTACTTAACAGGAAGTTAGATATTGTGGTTTGAGCCCATAATTTCATATTAATTAGCATCGATTGCACCTGAAAAACCATCCATCTTCCATTCATAGCTCCTCTTCATAAACTTAAGATCAACCAAAACATCTAAAAAAATTAGCATTCTTGCATTCAAATCTTTTCCATGACCTTTCCATAACTTACTTTAACTACCAAGAGCTTGGATGTGCTTAAAATAATAATAATCATATATTCCTTTATTCGTCCCACACCGGGGACATTTACAGTGTTACAGCAGCAAAGTGGAGAGCAAGAGATCATTCATTATAAATAAAAGACACATAAATTGTCATCAGTTTTCTGTGTGTTCTTAACTGTTATTGTTGACTCGTCTGCTGGGAGCAGTGCTGGTTGTGCAGTCTCACAGCAGCGGGAAGGAAGGACCTATATCTCTCCTTCAGACACTTGGGGTGAAGGAGTCTGTCACTGAAGGAGCTACTCAGTGCAGTGACAGTGTCCTGCATGGGGTGGGAGTCGTTGTCCAGCAGTGATGTTAGCTTTGCCATCATCCTCCTCTCTCCCCCCACCTGCATTGAGTCGAGGGGGCAACCCAGGACAGAGCTGGCTTCCGCCACTGAGATGCTGCTGCTCCAGCAGACCACTCCATAGAAAATGGCCGATGCAACCACCATGTTGTAGAACAGTGGTGTCCAAACTTTTTTCAAAGAGGGCCAGATTTGATAATGTGAAAATACCCAAAGGCCAATGCCCCCCCCCCCCCCCCCCCGGACCTTTAACTAATGCGCTCCCCCCGGACCTTTAACTAATGCGCTCCCCCCCCCCCCCCCCCCCCCCCGGACCTCGCGTCTGACAATCCACAGATCAGGCAGCGCTGACCGCCGGGAGGTGTAGTCGCCGCCGCCTCTCCCGCTCGGGGCGGGGGGGGATGCGGCACCTGCCTGACTGACGGGAGTGCCTGCCAATGAGCGTGCGGGGTGACGAGAGCTCAGCTGCTGCTCTCCCGACCCCCTCCGCACGCCCTCAACCACGTCGCCGGGAAGTGTAGTCGCCGTCGCCTTTCCCGCTCGGGGCGGGGGGGGGGGGGGGGGGGGGAGGTCGGGAAGCGCTGACCGCCTGGAGGTGTAGTCGCCCTCTCCCCTCTCCCCCTCCCCCTACCTTCATTCTGTTAGACAGTGCTGGCGGGCCATAAATAATACATTATAAGATGGAAGCTGCGGGCCGTATAAAATCTGACCTCGGGCCGCGATTGGCCCCCGGGCCGGACTTTGGACATGTTTGTTGTAGAAGGTTCTTAGGAGTGCCCCCTGCAATCCAAAGGACCTGAGTCTCCTTAGCAGATAACGCCTGTTCTGGCCCCTTCTGTATAGTGCATTGGTATTTTCAGTCCAGTCCAGTTTATTGTTGAGGTAGACACCCAGGTACATAAGAATCCACCCTCTCGATGTCCATTTCCTGGATGTTCACCGTCGTCGGGGGGACCTGGCTGCGCCTGCGGAAATCTACCACCATCTCCCTGGTTTTCCCCACGTTGATCCGGAGGCAGTTCCGCTGGCACCAGTCCACAAACTACTTGATCAGTTCTCTGTATGCCCTGTCCTCGTTGCCCGTGATGAGGCCGACGATGGCAGAGTCGTCAGAAAACATATGCATTTGACAAATCGTTAACTTGCTCTTTCTTGTATCTTCTCTTTTGGCTCTGTTTTAATTTTTGTCTGGTTATGCTTCTCTGAAGCTCTTTGGGACATTTTACAATTGGAAAAAATACTATATAAATTCAAGCATTTGCCCCTTTGTAACTACATCTGCTGATCTGTTTTTTTCTGCGTGGTACTGATATATGAGAAAGTGTAAAACAGAAGTGCTTTGGCTGCACTTAGTCTGTCACCGATTTATTTCAGTTTGATGATTAGAAATTCCATTCGGAGATGAGGAGAAGAGAGAACAGAACTTGTAGCCATCAGCAAACTTTCCTCTTTGTACATGGCCTTACATCTTCAGGGATTAATGGTTGTATTGGACACTAGAACAAATTAACAGTTCCTGCAAGGACATTTCTCTCTGCCCTTGTGTGAAGCCTATCAGTTATCTTGTTTATGGACACTGAGTTTTAATGTTTGTCATCCATCTGTACGTTTATGGAGCTTATTTTCGGAACCAGCTTTAATTCTTCACAGTGCAGCTGAAAGAAGTGATGAATATTTTTATTTGGTCTCTTCTTATTTATGTTTGCGTATGTCCAGCAGTTGTCAACTAAATAATTTTCTTTATTGTTCAAATTTAAAAAAAAGAAAGGTCACATGCTTTGATCTATCCAACCTGATCCCATAAATTTCTCCAGGAAAGGTAAAAACCATGGCCAGACTGGGAAAAATGAAAATCCAGGAAATTCCTTTCTATCCCCCCTATATGATCAAAGTTTGTTCAGGAACTCACTTGAATACCAACTTAATTTATTACTGGTGTAAATTTTACTCCAGCTAGAAATACACTCATATCCTGCTTGGAGAAATTTATCAACCTGGCACCCAACGCATAAGATGCCAACCTGGTCCTGAGGTCCCCAAAACACTAGGAAGCAGACCACCTCCCGACACCGGCTCTCGATTTTATCTAAATATGAAATCCAGCCTTAACACATTTAATTAGAATTAGCACTTTTTTCATTTAATCTTAAAATCTGGCACAATATGATTTTTGACTCCATTCCTCAATTATTATGCATATTCTGTGGCACATGCAGACCCTGAGGGAGGAGACAAGATGACTGATTTATTGGAAGCTTACTACATAGACACTTTGAAGTTCTTGCCTTTCCTTTGGATTCTTAACACAGAGCCTGAAGAATATGTTAGGGTACTCGTTGCATATTTTAAAACTATGCTGATGGCATGGAAGCTTAAGGTAATTCATATCCTCTACTGCAGCAATGCAGGAATTAAATTATCCGTGCTGCATAAAAGTCAATTTGGATCAATAGAAATAGCCTGGTGCTCGCTTATGATCACACTAAGGAGGATTTTGATGAAATTGTCTATTTAATCCAAAGTGTTTCTTAAATTAATTAAACATAATTGGATTTCATTGGTAATCATTAAATGGATACCTCAAGAGAGCTGATTTAACATTTAATTGCAACAACAAGCATTGTGCTGGTCTTCCGATCGTGTTGTTTGACTACATTAAAGGTCCCATTCTTGACCTTTGGTGCTTCCATCAGTTTTGAGGCAGAATAAGCATTTGTTCAGTTCAATTCAATGCAAATGGTGGTTTAGGTTCCTGGTTATAGAGATTCACCCTAGTTTGGTTGATTCCCAAGAATAAATTGGGCTTCTTTGCTCTTAAAAGATGACATAATTTGTGAAACTAAGAACAAGAGAATCTATTCACTTTCAAATATTAGTTTGGCAGAGTTTCATGGGATTCTGAGTCAAAGGTCATAGACACCAGTACTGTTTCAACTGTTAAGATCATAATTTAGGGTGATGTTTTGGGCACTGAGGGGGCGCTACATTCTCTGAGATCTATTAGTTCGTGGTTCTTGGTCCTCCAAAATATTCCAAATGGAATTTAAACTTATTGGCAAATATCTCATTCAAAGCCATAAAAACAAAATCTTTTTTTTCTCATTGCTTTATTTAAATTCATTTTTGGAAGTAGGGCATAACTGGTAAAGGCCAACATTTATTACTCATCCCTAATAGCCCTTGAACAGGTGTTGGTGAGCCCCCTTAACCGATTGTAGTCGTTCTGGAGAAGGAACTCCTGCAATGAGTATTTGTGGAATATAGACAGATGAGGGATTGTAACAATGGTCACAATCCCTCAAAAGTAATTCATTGAATGTAAAGTGCTTTGAACATTTTCAGGTCTCAAATATTCAAGTTCTTATTTTGTCTGTCTGACTATTGGATAACTTAAGGATAAAGGGGCTGTAAAATTGTTCATTGGATGAACAATGAATGGCGTAGAATCCCGCCTTTTCTCATCATCCAATCTGGAAGAAGCTTACACCAAATGAAAGTCTTTACTTTAATTAAAGTACAAGATCCAAAATGGAATACGGTACAAAGTAAAGAAGAGACAGAACATTTATTTCTGATCATTAAGTACTTCATTACCTGTGCTTTTTTCCAACTGTGATATGGTTGGACTATTAAATTATATTGCTGAGCCCGCCAACACGTAATTCTCCAAGCACTGAAAGAGTTAAATTTCATGATCTTTCAGTATTTTTTCACTGATTTCAAGCCACCCAGCAGGCTTCACTGAAATAAAATTCCAGTGTTGCAGTGTTTGTAAATGTTGACTTCCTGACTTCAGCCCTTGGGATTTCTCTCGTTGATGTAGTATTTATTTTAAACAATCATTTTGTGGCAGAGGGACCGCAACAACAAACCAAGGATGTAATAGTTCCTCATAAACTAAAAGTAATAGTTTTTTAAAAAACCAAAAAAAAACAAATGTATCTTGTTAAGGAACATTTATTGACCTCTGCCAATGAGAAGTGCTTTTGCAGAGTAGGTTACTGCTGTAATACAAGAAGCATGATGACCCATTTGCGCACACTAAGTATCCACATAACCATGGTGATGACTGGATAATCTGCAGTGGAGTTGTTGGTTGAGTTATAAATATTGGCCAGATATCCCCTGGTTCTCTTCAAAATGGTGCTTAGGAATTTGTTATTCTCACCTGAAAGGCAAGTAGAACAATTTGACAGACTGGCATTTTGTGATGCTGTTCTGATATGTCTACCTTGATTATGGCTTCAATCATTGGAATGGGATGAAGCAATATTCAAAGCTGAACTTGAATTAAAAACAGAAATAAGCAATGGTCAAAATTCTGCCTTTGTTGATTTTATTAGTTAAGGTATGGTTATTTTGCGAATTAATAGTTTCTGGAATTATTCCATTTGAGAGCAAAGGATAATGTTTTTTTCCCTCTAAAACATGAGATGTGGATATCTCAATGTGCAGAGGAGCTCAGCAGTGCACAGGAAGCAGATGGCAGGAACTCTATTGGATTCTTCTGTCATCATTGTCTGTTCTCTAGCATCTGTTGCATGCTGTTCTTAAAATTGTGTATTATCCTCTTCAGAGAAGCTGCCTATGGATATATAGATGCTGGAAAATGATTCACAGACACATACTGTAGAGAAACTGGCTCATTGACACACTGTATACATTCCAGCTATCAAGTATGAATACTATTTACCATCAACTGTTTCCCTGGCCTTTTATGCCTTGGCAATCCAAGTGTTTGGGTGATTGGAATACAAATGACTGTTGGCAAGTTGCTAACGGAACCAGTTCCCTTCTGCACTCGTGAACGCGATCCAAGCAAGATATAGGAACATAGCATTGGAAGGACAAACAGATTTCTAACCGTAACGTCATTCTATCTTTTAAAAAAAAAATCCAAATTGATCTTGTTTGGGCGTCTGATCGATTTTCTTCTATTATTTTCACCACTCGTGTTATCAGCATAGAGAGGAATGTTGTCAGTCTCTAGAATCCAGGTCCTTTTTGGCAAGAGCTGGAAGGCTTTTAATTGAAGGTAAATTATAGCCCAAATTGGCCAGTGTGCACCACTGCCAGCAAGTGGACTATTCAGTGGTTCATTCTTTTGTAAGAAATGTATTTATTGTGTAATATCCAGCAGAAGAATTGATATATAAACTATTATTAGGGGAATAATGTTAACTTCATGCAACTTTAGGGAACCATTATTTGTATTCATTCATTTTTCAGTGTATGGGCATTACCAGCAAGTCCTGCGTTTGCCTTGAGAAGGTGGCAGTATGCCACTTCCTTAAATTGCCGCAATCTTCCTGGTGAATAATGTCACAGTGCTGCATGGAAGTTCCAGCGTTGAAGGAACAACAATCTATTTAAGTCAAAGGAAATCAGAGAAATTGCAGATATTGAGAGAAACTATATCACTCATAGGGGGATATCTCTGTGCGTTATGGCCTCAATGATACACCAGAGCTGGTTGCCTAAAGACACAAGCAGGAATTTACTGTGGAGGTTTCAATTAGGAACAACATTTCCTATAGTGCTGATGGTCTCATAAGATTTATCAAGATGTGTCCTTACAATTAAAGACATCTTCATTCCTTCTAAGCTCTTACTTTCAATCATACTCTGCCAAAACCTTTACATACAACTCTTGTGTGTGCACACAAATTTCTTCAACCTCCCTTCTGCACTTTACCTATCATTTGTCATTGCTCCTCTGCTTGTACTTCCAGCCACTGTCCCATAGGTCTTTGTGTCCCCACCATGTCTTTACTATTCTGCCATGATTTCTCTACTACCGTTGCACTGCAGAACTGCCGGTGTCTCTCTCCCTCTTCTCTGTCTTTCCTCCTCGTGATGACCGTCTCTTTATTTGTCACTTTTCCTGTATCTCTCTATCACACACCCAGTCAATGCCCCATTCCTTTCTTCTGAACTTGTTGCTATGGAAGATCTGCACACAATACTGGTGCATCTCACAGAGGTGGCAGTGAGGGACTAGAAGCTACACGACAGGCACAGGATTTATAAACACAGTAGGACTTCACATCTGGATGGTGAAGGCGTGTTGTTAAGTAGACTGAACAGTGGGAAGCCTGGTCTGCGTGATTCAACGTGCTGCAAGACAAAAAGATTAATCCTCCCCATCTAGAACAGAATTTGTCAATAACCTCCCTAATGCAGTGCCAAACAGTAATCGGCAAGATGTGGCACATATCAAGAGCTACAACCTGGAATGATCTTTAGATAGGAAGTTGAGATAGGTTATTTTGATTTTAAATATCAGATCAATCCAGGCTTGTGTGTGTTTGTTTTCTTTTAAAATTTTACGAGATTAGAGTTTGCATCAATATCAACCCTGTGGAAGTGTATTCTGTGTAAATATTGCTCCTTTGAGAAGTGCAGAAAAGAACATTGGATCCATGTCCCTGGCTGGATGGAGTCTTCAGCTGTGGCCTTATGTACACTTGCAGTGTATTGCAGAGAGGCCTCTTGCAGGTCCATGCCATCTATCAAAAGGAGCTTGTCGTTTAGATAAATCCTCATTGTTACAGACCAGAATGTCTCGGTCTTCAATGTAAGCAATGTGCAGAGTGAGTTGCCAGCCAGCTGTCTGGCTATGAAAGTAGGTTGATTGTAATTAATCTTTTAAATAGTGCTGTTTCTGAACAATAGGCATTCCTAAAAGCTGGTTGATTTGTGAGTGAATGATGACGGATGTTTTTTCAGATAAATGTGGTTGAAAATCTCATTAATGGAGACTCTTGGGCACTGCATTGATGTCATTTGACTGAATTTCACATTAGAAACAATGAGATCCACTGAATGTGAAGTTCCCATTTAAAAATGAGCAGATACCCAGAAATGTGTGGAAAATAGTTTTATCTGCAATAACACAATATATACCGCCCCGACGCGGCAACTTCAACAGCCTGACCGCGGGTGAAGACGGCAGGGGAAGAAAAAAGACATTCTGGCTTTCCATCACAGTGAGGAGGGGACTGGAGGAGATTCACTGTGATGGATGTTTCTTTTTGTTTGGTGTTGGTTTATGATTGTGTGTGTTATTGCTTAGTTTTATTGCTTATTTTTATTGGTCTTATTGTTGGACTGTGGGTAATTTTTCATTTCATTGTGCATTTATGTGTATGTGACAAATAAATTGACTATTGACAGAGTACTTATTTTGACTGGAGTTGTGTGAATGAATTTCTACTCCCATAGTGTTAGCTGCCATGTCAGTGATGGGTTTGTGTCAGAAGCTGGGGTTTACCTTAGTCGCTTTAACCTTTGTGCCAAATAAACTACAAAACCACTGTAAATGGGATTTAGGCATTCTTCCAGATATCTGTGGCTATAAATTATAAACTAGTATGAGCATAAGTAGGATTCTCAAATAAACCCCTGTCCTAAATATCTAATACCCCTTCCTTCTATAATGAGATATTTATTGCCCAGGAAATCTTTTCTGAATCTGCCATCAATGGCACCCACTGTCTGTCCCAAATATTTCTAGTATTCCAAGTTGTGAAATTTGGCACAGTTTGAATTATTCATCATTTACTATTTTAAAAATAAATCTTTGGTATTGTGGGGTGTGAAGGGTACCGACCCAAAACGTCACCCATCCCTTTGCTCCAGAGATGCTGCCTGACCCGTTGAGTTACTTCAGCACTTTGTGTCTATCTTTGGTATTGTTCTTATTGCCAGGTGTTGATTACATTCTGCACAGAGGAATTCCAACCAGTGTCTTTTTGCTGTGTAAAAAATTGCTGGTTGCCATGTTATTTCCCATTTTATCTTTGGGTCAGATTTTCCAGATGTATGGCGGTGGTTGCTTTATAAGAAGCAGGTGTTTGTGCTAGATTGTAATTTAGTTCACTGGATTCTGCCTTGCACTGTCATATGTCAGGGAGAGTTACAGCTTGTTAAAATGTCTCCATCTGGAAGGAGGAAATATTTAGATGCCTGTCAGCCTCCAACAATATTGTGTAACCGTTGTAGACAACAAATAATGCACTGGCCCAGGGAGTTGTTAGGTTTTCAGTTTCTATTTAGATTAGAGAGTGCATTTTGCAACCAATGTATCTGGAAACTCTGACCACAAAATAATTTTACACAAATTAACCTGTCAAATTTTTGATTGAATTTAGTACAATGCGCTATAACTTGGATGCAAAACTTGTATTTCATCTTTTATCTGCCATTCCCCATCATCACCAACAATAGTTAATTCTGCATTCAGGATGGTATCCGTTGCCTATTTGACAAGTGAAGGCAGAGTGTTTCATAGGCAGGGAAAGTGGAAACCTGAAGATCAGTAGTTCTTTTTTGCAACAAAATTTTACTTTCCACATGGAACCTTGTTCAATGTTCCTTCTGCTGAGTTCTTATTGAGTTCCTGGCCTTATTTTGCTACGAAAGAAAAAAAAATCAAAGGAAACATTACCGTATTACAGCTTGATCACATCCAATATGCCTGTAAAAAAGAATGGGTGTCTCAGGGAAAAATTGTTGCCAATGGTCAGTGGGTGAGCTATGCTTCCATCAAGATGTGTTCTGAATAATACTTATCTATATGAATGACAAAAACGTTTAGGTTGTGAATTTTTCAATTAGAAAACAAACAAATCTTCAACTATAGTTTGTTCCCTCCCTTACAGCTCTTTCAACTTGTCAAATTTGGGATTGGGTAGTAAATTCGTATAACCATCCAGAGATGGTTGGGTACCTTCCTCTCTTGATCTCTTGGCTGTTCTCTTGCATCGGCATAGAACATTGTAGCACTGAAGGAGCCCACATTGCCCATGCAAGCCAAAAAAGTGTTATTTTGCCTAACTTTAGACTCCCATTTTGTAGAATGTCTGTCGACCAATAGTGTGGCATCTCCAATGTTCATCCATTCAGGTCATTTTAAAACATTATTAGGGTTTCTGCCTTCATCTAGCATTTAGTACCAGACCTCCCACAATTCTTTGCATTAAAACATTGTCCCCCATTATCCTCCAATCGACCTACTTTAAATTTATATTCTTTAGTTACCGGCCTTACTCCTAATCCTCTTATTTGATCAGCCTGTGTGGTCCTTTCATAGTTGTATGCATCTGATCAAATCTCCCCTGTTTCTTTATTCCGTCTTTATAACTACGGTTCTCTGACACTTGTAAGATCATCATAACTTTCTTCTCAATCCACTGTAGTATTATAACATCCTTTCATAACTCTAATTCTAAAGCCAGCTAGTATTTTCTATAATTATTGCATAACCTCTGCCAGAGCAATAAAGGAATGTACGCTTTCTGACTTCTTAACATCTATTTCTAATTTCCAAACAGAATTATGGAGGGCATGGGAAGGCTTCACCACAGTGAAGAGGTCTGAGGGGATATACATTCAAGACAAAGAGAAGAACATTTTAAATTAGTGTAAGAAAGAACTGCAGATGCTGGTTTAAATCGAAGGTAGACACAAATTGCTGGAGTAACTCAGCAGGACAGGCAGAATCTCTGGAGAGAAGGAATGGGTGACGTTTCGGGTCGAGACCCTTCATCAGTCTGAAGAAGGGACTCGACCCGAAACGTCACCCATTTTAAATTAGTGTCTCTTATAGAGTCTAAATATTGTAGATACGTGGCATTCTAAATTAAAAACCCAAATTCCTATAAATACTCAAGAGATCCAGTTAGGCAATGGAGAGGTAAACAGAGTTTGCATTCAGCTCACTGCATTAACTGGCACCAAACGTTGTTAGCTTTTAAGCGAATCAGTGAGAGAATCTGTGATAGGGCAAAAGAAGCTGCAAGGCAAACGTGATGGTAATACGATAGGTATAGAAACAAAAGATAGGGTTGGAAAGACTGCAGACAGTTGCAACAGAAGTGCAGGGGAGGAAGCAGTATCTACGATGGAATAAAGGTAGGGAGATCCCAGAAGCATGGACCACATATCTGTTTAGTAGCAATAGTGGATGCCTGCTACAAGCACCAATCCACACCACCTCCATTTGGTCAATATTTAAATGAAGCTGTATTGACAGTGGGCCTGCCTTGGCTATCTGCAGTCTGGTATCAAAGTGATTAAGGGAAAGGACATGATGGTAGAAGCTGTTTTAATAACAACTCTATGGAAATATTTGAAAATAATAATATTAATCCAATGTTTTTATTCTTTAAATTGTAGAATGATTAGTAAATTAGTTTTTGATAATATCTTCCAAGTAAATGACAATTTTGGAATTTTAAAATGTGCTATAAATATATTTACATCCTGAAATTAGTAACTGCTTTTTAACACTACAGTGCCTCATTTGCAGAAAAACTCCCTTCGTCTGGGAATGGTGCCAAGCACAAGCAATCTTTCTGGATGAATGTAGAAAGCTGCTGAGACTTGCAGCTTGCCGACACTAGAAGCACCCTCGTCAGCAGTACTGTGCTTTGATTAATAAGGCAATACACTGCGTATCATCCATTAGCATCCATTACATCTTCCATAGCAATCTGATTAGGAGTTAGGTCACTATTTTTGGTGAAATAATCATTTCATTTCTCAAATTCCATGACAATATGGACAATCGATTTACAACTTCCAGTTGGTGCAACTGAGGTGTAAAATATTGTCCTATGAGAAAGATTTATGGTGAAATATTCAAAAATAACACTTTTTATGAATTCCATTGATTTTAGGAGGACACTAAATGTAAACTTTCATTTTATGCTTTCAAGAGGAAAACGATTTAAGTGTGAATCAAGTGACCCACCTCGGCATAGAGGATCCTCGCCACTTACACGATGCAGTCAAGGAATCTCACAACGCGGAGTTTAACTTAAAATTACATAGAATAACAGAGGTTGAACAAACCAATTTAACATGGCACTGGTGGTTTTATTTGAAACTAGATAACCCGTGGACCCGTTGGGCCCCGTTGTGACAGTGTGGGTGGGCAAAAGGAGAGGGAGCCACTCACCCTGGCCCCGGGCGGCCATTGCGGCAGCCAGCAGCAGGAGAGCAGCTGCAAGGCGCTGCCCCATATTCGTCCTGCTGGCGGCTATCTTCTTTGACCTTCTCTCTGCCGCCGCGCTGCACCATGGGAGGAAGGTCAGGCATGGGGCATGCCGGGACGAGCACCGGTCCTCTCGGCGCTGCTGCGCAGGTGCACCGCCACTGAGCCCGGCAACCCTCCCCCAACTGCGCACACGCGGATACCCGTGGACCCGTTGGGTTCCCATTGTGACGCTAGATAGTTCAAATTCCGTCCCTTCATTCGTTTTGGGCACACCGCCGCCGGGCCTGGCAACCCTCCCCCAACTGCACACGCTCAGATACTGGGCCAGCCAACCCTCCCCCAGCTCTAGCTAGCTAGCTATCTAGCTAGCTAGCTAGCTATCTATCTTTTTAGCTTTATATATTAGGTTTGAAAGGTGGATGATGGGAATGTGTGATATTGTGCAGAATTCCTGTTGGTGAAGAACCATATATTTAAATACCTGGAGTTGCAAGTGATTGGTAAAAATGAATAAAAATGATATTAGTTTTATTTTCTCCCTTCATAATATGCATTTGGTAAAGCTTCGCAAGTGTTCATTCATGTGATTGAAACTGAAAGACAGATGAGTAATCATGAAAGAAAATAGATTCTCATCACAAGGATCATCTGATGTCCAATACAACTTGGCATAAATTCTGGTATGTGCATTTATGGGGCATGATTTAGATGAGTAAACTTCAAAAATGTGTACTTTTCCATAACTGGTAGCATAGGGATATTGCCCAGGGCCAATGGGGGACCTCAAATGTGCACTGTCCAGTGTTTGGCTCTAGAAAGGACCTGATGCCAGCTTTATATTTATGTTTCTTTCATAATGCACTTACTGTCTGCCCTTGCAGGATAAATTAAAGACATTTCAAATTTAACATACTGGGTTGTAAACTGGACCATGAACCCTGCTCACTTTGCTCCCCCTGCCCCCCCTCTCCCCCCCCCCCCATCACCACCACCAACCACACAACCATCTCACTCCAAATCACTTCCTTCTGCTTCAACTGGAACATTGAGGGCAACAACAGCACCTCAGATGCAACCTTGTATGAAACCATGTCACTGGAATCGGAGATGAAATGCAGAAATATGTGTTATTCAGTTCAACTCAACAGCATTTATCAGCTAAATGGCTGCTTCTCTAGTTTGTGGATCATTAGTGCTCACTGATCCCATCCTTAGTCAGCAATCTATTAGCATAAAATGTGCATAGGCTGTTTTGGTGAATGTATCTGTCTGTGCTTCGGAGTGTGCTGTGTGCAGTTTCACTACAGCAGATAAGCTGTGAACCAACTTTGAGCTGGCAATTGTGTCATTTTGGTTTAGGCCATTACGCTATCACTCAGGTTTCTGAAGATCGCAATCTAAGAATTGGAACAGTTTGCATAAATGCTCCACGATGCTGTCAAATATCTGATTGACTTGAGGTTTGCACTCAGCTACAATTTCAGGGATTTATAGTGCCTAGAGAGGATGCAGTTCCCAGAGGGGCCACAGCACAGAACATACTCAGCAATTAACAGCAGCAAGAGAGTCAAGGATCAGTCTCACTCAGAAACTCTGACTAATTAACCTTTGGAACCTTTCTGAGCGTGTGAATGAAGAACAGTGATTGAATGGTGGACTTAATCCTTTGGTAGCAGAAGTCAGAGCTCTTCAGGATTGCCAGATCAAATGTACAGAAAATGATACAATCCTGCAGAGTTTGGGAATATTAACTGACAGAACCTACTTTGAGAAATGTGATTGAGGAAAGATGAAAAAAAATTGAGGATCTTTTCAAGCAGGTAGAAGATGAAATAAAAGCAGAAACCACTGCAAAGAGAAATAGACGAGTTAACACTTTTGGTGTACAACTTTAAACCACATCTGATCATTATACATCCCAAACATTGATCTTTAATTTTACTGTCCAGAAGCGAGAAACACAATCATGTATTTTCATGTCTTTCAGCCTATGACACAATTTTCATGGATTGTTAAACGTAAAACAATCCAGAGCAGCTAGAAATCAACTAAAATATAAACTATGGATATGACAAATCAAGACCTACATGTCAAAATATACCAAGAAAATAATACCAATTGGCAACTATGAAATATGTAAAAGCACATTTAAAATATGGGAAGAAAGATGTGTCTTACACTATAGAAAAATGCTAGTCCACTGTAAATGGATGTGGCAGATGTGTGCAAGTTCAGGGTGCTAGTCCTCTATTGAAAATGTGACAGCCAGAATTCTTCTGAGGCTGGCATCAGAAGGTTGTCTACCTTAGAAGGAATCAGGCTGGTGCTGTAGCTGGAAATGGTGAATGTGGTTGAGGGAATTGGTGGTGGTAGGATGTGGCTGTTGATGACCAACGAACAGAACTTTCAAAGATGGCGATTTAGGTTGGGGAAATCGTGGTGTAATCAGAACACTTGGGTCTTGGCTGGCTGTGGGATTGAGCATGTTGTTGGGAGAATAGGGAGGGTTTGCAGTCTTCAAAGCATGGAGGTTAGCAATTACTTGGCAGATATCCAAGTCTGGCATTGTCAAAGGAAGACCCTGTTCTGTTTGGTTGGGCTCAAGAATGAGAGCAGTCAACTTTATTTCAGAACTCTTGTCTCTGACAGGGATGGGTGTGAAGTGGATGTTTCCAGTAGTGGGAAAGTCCAGGACTAGAGTAAGAAAGAACTGCAGACGCTGGTTTACACCGAAGTTACACACAAAATGCTGGAGTAACTCAGTGGGTCAGGCAACATCTCTGGATAATAGGAATAGGTGCCATTTCGGGCCGAGACCCTTCTTCAGACCCTAGGTAACGTTTTGGGTCGAGACCCTTCTTCAGACCCTACAACAGATAACAGTCTATTGGCTTTACTAATTACTGCTGTACCTCAGTATTAGCTTTTTGTGAATTTAGCACTGAGCTATCCAAATCCCTCTGCATCTCAGTAGTTCAAATGAATAGCTTCTAACTATGGGGGACGAAGGGGTGAATCCAACCAGTTTACTTGCTCCTGATTATTTTTAAACATTGCTGCTGCAAAATGCACACTTATGAATGTCATAAATGTTTGCCTTGTCTGTAATTGGCACCGTTAGCTGATTTCAGTAAATAAAAAAAAATCAGCGCAGATAAAGAGTTAATTAGAATTAGAAATAATTTAATTGATGGATTTGGATTGCACTGTAAACCATAAAATGTGAATTTGTTTTGAAGTATCATTCAATTAGAGCCTTTTACTCACTTTCAATCATATATTGTTTAAAATAGGACATGCTTTTGGTTTATTTTAGAACAAAGTATAATAGATAAGTGTTAGGCTGAATTAATCTCAAGTCAATGATCTGATGAGAGTACTTTGAAAGGCCAATTTATAGAATTATATAAAATTTATAAGAAGAAATTACAGAACATCTAGACTACATTGAATACTCTGATCAAAGTTCTACTAAATTTAACTTTTCACTTCAATAATTTGAACAGTCTAAACACTTTGGTACAGCTAGTAGAGCTACTGCCTCACAGCTCCAGTGACTGGGGTTCAATCCTGACTTCTGGTGCTGTCTGTATGGACTTTGCATGTTCTTTATACAAATATGTTGGTTTGCTCTGGATGTTCCTGTTTGCCCCATATGTTGATAGGTCAATTGGTCACTGAAAATTGTCCCCTAGTTTATGGGTGTGCAGTGGAATTTGGGGAGAGCCGATAGGAATGAGGGAAAATAAAATAGTATTAATGTAAAAGGAGGATTGATGGTTGACAACTGGGTCACCTGCAGTGCCCGATTCTCTAATGTATAACTCTGACTTTGTGAGTGTTCATTATAAAATGGCTTTGTGTTGCACATTACCAGCACCCATTCTTAGTTAATCCTTCAGAAAGAAATCAGAGCACAAATCAAATATTGCATTCTGGAAATGCGATTGAGGTGAAAAATTATAAATTATTTTATACTATCGAATTTCTGATTCTTGACTCCAGACATAAGTAAAAGTGTAATTCCTGGTAATCATATTATAACGTGGTACTGATGACGTGCTATGTAAATTATCTCTACCCTGATAAACATTATGTGGATCACTGATGTTAAAGGGAAATTGTCTGTTTGCAGTATCTAATATTATCTGGAACTCAATCGTTTCCATCGTAGTAAATAAGAATCTACTGTGCTAACTTGACGCAAGTGTTTTCACTCTTACATAGAAATATAAAAAATAGGTGCAGGAGTAGGCCATTCGGCCCTCGAGCAAGCACCGCCATTCATGGCTGATCATGCAAAATCAGTACCTCGTTTTCCTGCTTTCTCTCCATATCCCTTGATTCCTCTTGTATTATACCTATATATTATAAATACACTTTTCATGACAATCACATTTCTACAAACAAGGGGGCAAAATACAGTTACCAATTAACCCATCAATACAATGCGGGGAAAAGACAGAGCACCCAGAGGAAACCCAATGGTCACACAAAGCACATACAAACGACACGCAGACAGCACCAGAGGCCAGGATTAAACTCAGCGAATATAATCATAATTGGGTTGACATTACAGGGCACTACTAAAGATGAACTGTCAAAGCTGCTATCCTTTGGAAGAGGTCTTAAACTGTGTTGTCTTACTGTTTCATTGTTTTAGATGGACCATGCATTTCCTTGTTTAGCTCAACCCAAAACAGGTTAATTGGTCATTTATATCCATGACTGCAAGTATAGTGTTTTACTTAGAATAGGCTGCTACTTATGTCTCCACACAGCTCACTGATGTTTGAAAGTTATTGATTGAGTGAAGTATTGAGCTAAGATGCTGAATGGATAGAAGGATTTATTAATTACTTCACACTGCCAAAGCAGAAAGTGAGCATGGAATGTATAGCTATCGTCTGGAATTGTTATTTGAGATAGGGGATAAACAGAGTAATTACTTTTATTTTACTCTGTAATGTTTGAGAATGATTTGAATATGGATGGAGGGGCTATGATCAGTAAAATTGCAAGATGATGCAAAGAATGGTGGAGTTGTTGATAGTCTTAGGCTACAGGTTGATATTGATGTGTTGGTGAAATGGACAGAGAAATGGCAGACGGAGTTTAATCCCAATAAATGTGAGGTGAGGCATTTTGAGAGCACTAATGAGGCTGAAAGATACATTATGAATAGTAAGTTCCCAGGAGATATAGAGGTGCAAGTCTAATGATCCTTGAAAGTGGCAGCAGATGGATGACATAGCAAAGATGGAATATGGGATACAGACCTTCATTAGTTGGGACATTGAGTACAAGAGCAATGAAGTTAGGCCACAGCTGGAGTATTGCATGCAGTTCTGGTTGGTGAGTTTACACTCGTGTTATGCTGCTGCAAGTAAGAATTTTATTGTTCTATTGTCGGTACAGATGGCAATTAAACACTTGAACTATAGGAAAGATGTGATAGCTTTGATGAGAGGATACAGAAGAGATTCAGTTATGAAGAGAAACTGGAAAAACTATTTATTTCTTTTCCCTGAGTGGAGGAGGTTAAGACTGGACATTATAGAGGTATATAAAATTATGAGAGGGTGGCACATCTGGTAGAGCTGTGCCTCACAGCACCAGAGACCCGGGTTTGGTTTCTACTTTGTGTACTGTCTGTGCAGAGTTTGCACGTTCTCCCTGTGACTGTGCGTTTTCTCCGGATGCTCTGGTTTCCTCCCACATTCCAAAAATGTGCAGGTTTGTGGGTTGTAGAGCCTCTGTAAATTGCTCCTCGTATATAGGGAGTGGGAAAGTAGGATAATATAGAACTAGTGCAAAGGGGTGCTTGATAGTTGGTGTGGACTCGGTGGACAAAGGGCCTGTGTCTATGCTCTATCTTCAAACTAAAGGAAACTAAACTAAGTATGAATAGAATAGACCACAGAAAACATTCCATATTAGAGGTAGATGAAATCTGAAAACATCGATTTTAGGGAAAGGGGTAAGTGATTTAGAGGGGATCTGAGGGGTCCTTTGTTACTCAGAGAATTGTGAGTGCTTTGCACTGCCAGGAGAGTAGTGGAAGCAGAGATGCTGATGGCATTTAAGTGTTTAGTTGAGCACTTAAAAGGCTTTGTGCCAGATGCTGGAAAATGGGATTAATACAGACTGGTGTCCACTGTTTTGTGTGAACGTGTAGGCCTGTTTTCATGCTGTATGACTGTAATATGAATAACTACTTAATCGTTCCCTCCTCTTGCAGGCACAGAAACGAATGGAGATCTTAGATTTAATCAAGAAACAAAAGGAGGAAAGAATAAAGGTAAGAGAAATGACAGATTGATGGAGGATCTTTTGGAATGCATGAAATAATCAATAGTCAATATTCAAAATGCAGAAGCCAGGCTGGATGTTGTTCTGGACAGCTCTAAACAAATGCTGAGTCACAATATGTTTACCAAAAGTAACATAAAACCACAACAGTAAGTGCTGCACCCCACAGCACCCGGATTCAGGGTTGAATTCTGACCTGGGATGCTCACTGTGATGTTGGCACATCCTCTCTGTGATCACATGGGCTCCAGCATCCTGCCACATCATAAAGATATGCTGGTAGGATAATCACTACTGCAAGTTATCCCTTAACTGACAGCAAAAAAATCAAAAAAAAATAGTTATGCAGGTGTGAGAGAGAATAAATTGCATGGTTACACCAAACAAGAGAAGGAGTGGAACTAATGGGATTGCTTCATTGGTAGCTAACCTGACCTGATGGGCTGAATCATCTCTTATGTTGTTATAATTATAAGAAAAATATCACAGTTTAATCAGCATTATTCTTTATTGACTTCTAAAAATATATTTTTGCCCAATGTTTAGCACCCAATTACACAAGTTAATAAAAATTATACAAATGTCAAGTCCAATGTTCCCTGCTGCACCAGACTGAAAATATCCCATATTCGCGTAGTCGGATAAATAATGGTGCAATCTGATAAATAATGGTGCAATCACCATACTGTACAGGATCACTTAGAATTAGAAGCAGCTAAGATTAGGGTGTACCTCAGAATTATACACCACTCCCTGCACCATTTTATCAATACTCTTTGCCTAGACTTCAATTTTCATTCTATTTGAGAATAATGTATTGCTGGATTTAAAACTCTCCTCAATTCTTCTCTTACTCTTTATCAAAAGCAAAATAATAGTTAGGATGGATAAATCCAGCATCTGTCTCACAAGTAAAAAGGATAATTTAGCAGCCATAGCCGACTACTTCAGTGAAATCAGGAGATTGCAAAGGGCATTTCTGGTGCAGAACCATGTTTTATTACTTTGTGAAAATAATGTATGACAGCATTCTAGGGTGGCCTTCAAACAAGATTCTGCTTGGATTTGTGACTCATAATAATAGGTTTACGTGATATGGCATATGGTACAAGTGCCTTTTCTTCGTTTTTTTACAGAGATGACAATGCTGGAGCTGATCCTGCCCATACATGGCCTGACAATGTCAATTTGGTGTCAATCAGCCTAGCACACTTTTGAGAATACATTAATGAAAGATTTTTGATTCCACACAATTGTCATGCAATTCAATAATTGACAGACAAGTATACAACTGAGCTTTAGAGACTTGAAGGTTCCATATATAATTGCTATCCATTTTGAATTGTCTAGTATTATCGAGTATGCCTATTATTCTCCCACTAACCAGAATGATCATGCTTGATGGCTGGTTAATAATTTAGTATTATTTGTAGAGGCTCAACCTATTATGTTGCCTCTGCAGTTGATTATTCTGACAACGTACATGAGTGATAGGCATTTAAGAGCTGTTAGATGCTCAGGACATGGGCACCATCATTAGTAGCAACTGCAGGAAAGCAAACTAAGGAAATAAAGATCTAAATACTAATTTCTTGATACACCAGTTGGAGAGAAAGATTAAATAGAAGAGAAATAATCTTCAACATAAAAGCAATTGCATTGAAGTATGAGTTAGCTCTGCAGGCATTGTCAGCACTTTATTGAACATCAAGATTTAGTGCAGTGATTCAGAATCACGGTTTAAAAAAATCCTGAGTGAAACAGTTACACTATTGAAAAATCAATGAATGTAATTTTCTTGAAGAAATCTTTGATTGTCATTCTTTAAAAAAATGTAATTTTTCATTCAGCATTTACTTCATGTGTACGTTTTGCTGCTTACAGCAAAAAATGAAGGCAATGTTGAAAATTAATACTATAATGTACAGGAGTATTTTAACTACTCTCCAATGGTGCTCATTGGCTAGGGAAAGCCCTTCTGACTGAAAATATGAGGACAAACAGCTGCCACCGCTCTTTGAATGCACTATTTACAGCCACAAAGCTTGTGAATTTATTTCATACATTATATAGCCCCTATAATTAAATAAGCATTCTGTGATACACATAATAATGCAGCCTCAAAAGCTGTAGCAATATTGGGGTGCATAATTTATAATTTGCTCTGGTGCAAAAATATTTCTTACATTTGAACTACAAGAAGCTGTGGAAATGCATAATGTACCCTTTTGCTGTAAATAGAACATATACACTTCGTAAATCTGTATTAATATTTTGGGGAGAGTTTGTCCTGACTGAGTTCTTTTTTTTTTGCAGAAGTACTTTGTTGGTTTTCCAGGATTCCCCTTTAGTCTCCTCAATTTCATTCAACACTTGTTCCAAAATAACCAAACTCCTACAATCCCATCATGTTTTCCTACTTCCATTAGCGCCCTGTACCACTGTGGTCCTATTTGATAACCCTCATTTCAAATTTCTCCTTTGAGTTCTTGCTTTCATGCAGAATGGAGCCTTTTCTCTTCTTCCACCCTTTGCTCTATCAGCTATTATTTACTGTATATATCAGTTATCTTCACCTGAGCTAAATTTGCCCCTGAACCCATCTGAGTCTCTCATCTTTAAAAAGCCTCCTTAATATCTGCCAGTTGTCCAGTCCCTATTGGTCACTTTCCCTTTACCACCTTTCAACTTCTCTTAACTTTCTCCTAAGAAACACCTTTATAAATTTCTTTCTTTCCAAAAAAGACTTCAAAATAGTAAGAGCGGGCCATTTGGTCTTTCAACCCTACTCTGCTATTCAGTATCTTGGCTGACCTACCCCAATTTCCTCTTAAGGCTTTATTATCCCAAAATCTATCAATTTCTGCGATAAGCATATTCAATATTTGCCTATCTGCAGATCACGGGTTGAAAATTCCAAATAGTTTAGCTCTTTCAATGATAAAATTTCTTAGACCTCCAGGGCAGGACTATTATTCTAGTTCTGAAGTCCCCTACGAAAACAACATATTTTTATTTTCCATTATTTTATCTGCTTCCAGTCAGGAAATTTCCTGCTCTACTAAAACCCTAGCTGCGGATACTTAATATGAAGATCAGTAAATCCTTTTAACTAATGTCCAACAGTCCCAGAACTAAAATCCCAATCCCATGCCTAGATCTGCCAGTGCCATGTTTCCTGCAAAACCACCTTTTGTGCATTTTCTTTCCCAGCTAACTAATCAGTATCTGCATAAAGGAAATGTGGTCAATTTCCATCCGGAGTTACATAAAATCCGTGCCCTGAATTCTGTGTATGGGATGTGTCATTCCATTTCTAAGCCCAATGAGTCCATTGTCATATTGTTC
This sequence comes from Rhinoraja longicauda, assembly GCF_053455715.1. Classification (NCBI taxonomy): domain Eukaryota; kingdom Metazoa; phylum Chordata; class Chondrichthyes; order Rajiformes; family Arhynchobatidae; genus Rhinoraja; species Rhinoraja longicauda. The sequence goes on along the minus strand of NC_135984.1, from coordinate 13,124,901 downwards.
CCATACCGTCGGGCTCAGGAGCACATTGCCATACATTTTTGTGTCTATCCAGCTAAAGTCCGTCACCTCAAAAGCATCATCTGGTCAACTTACCACCTTTGTCTTTAATTCTGCCAATTAGTGTAGCATTAATAATTGCTTTACAAAATGGCTTCATATGGTGTTAAAATGTGCATATATGTGATCCCAGGAATGAGTGCGGTACCCTCAACAACTTCTCCTTTGACTCCTCCCACTTCCTCCAAACCAGAGGCGTAGCTATGGGCACTCGCATGGGCCCTAGCTACGCCTGCCTCTTTGTCGGGTACGTCGAACAATCCTTGTTCCAGACGTACACTGGCCCCATCCCCGAACTCTACCTCCGCTACATTGACGACTGCATTGGTGCTACCTCTTGCACCCATGCAGAACTCACTGACTTTATACACTTCACCTCCAATTTCCATCCTGCCCTTAAATATACCTGGACTATCTCTGACATCTCCCTCCCGTTTCTGGACCTCACCATCTCCATCACAGGAGAAAAACTAGTGACGGACATTTATTACAAGCCCACCGACTCGCACAGCTATCTGGACTACACTTCTTCCCACCCGGTCCCCTGCAAAAAGTCTATTCCCTACTCCCAATTCCTCCGTCTACGCCGCATCTGCGCCCGGGATGAGGTGTTTCAGACTAGGGCTTCCGAGATGTCCTCGTTTTTCAGAAAACGGGGCTTCCCCTCCTCCATTATAGATGAGGCTCTCACTAGGGTCTCTTCTACATCCCGCAGCTCCGCTCTTGCTCCCCATCCCCCCACTCGCAACAAGGACAGGATCCCCCTCGTTCTCACCTTCCACCCCACCAGCCAGCGGATCCAACATATCATCCACCAACATTTCCGTCACCTACAACAGGACCCCACCACTGGCCATATCTTCCCATCCCCTCCCCTCTCTGCGTTCCGCAGAGACCGTTCCCTCCGCAACTCCCTGGTCCACTCGTCCCTTCCTACCCAAACCACCCTAACCCCGGGCACTTTCCCTTGCAACCGCACGAGATGCAACACCTGTCCCTTTACCTCCCCCCTCAACTCCATCAAAGGACCCAAACATTCTTTGCAGATGAGACAGAGGTTCACCTGCACCTCCTCCAACCTCATCTATTGCATCCGCTGCTCTAGATGTCAACTTATCTATATCGGCAAAACCAAGCGCAGGCTCGGCGATCGCTTCGCTGAACACCTGCGCTCGGTCCGCATTAACGCAACTGATCTCCCGGTGGCCCAGCACTTTAACTCCCCCTCCCATTCCCAGTCTGACCTCTCTGTCATGGGCCTCCTCCAGTGCCATAGTGAGGCCCGCCGGAAATTGGAGGAGCAGCACCTCATATTTCGCCTGGGCAGTTTGCAGCCCGGTGGTATGAACGTCGACTTCTCCAACTTCAGATAGCTCCTCTGTCCCTCCCTTCCCCTCCTCCTTCCCAGAGCTCCCTCTATCTTCCTGTCTCCACCTATATCCTTCCTTTGTCCCACCCCCGACATCAGTCTGAAGAAGGGTCTCGACCCGAAACGTCATCCATTCCTTCTCTCCCGAGATGCTGCCTGACCTGTTGAGTTACTCCAGCATTTTGTGAATAAATCGATTTGTACCAGCATCTGCAGTTATTTTCTTATAACATATAATGAGCGTTTGACAGCACTGGGCCTCTACTCACTGGAGTTTAGAAGGATGGGGGGACGGACCTCATTGACACTTACCGAATAGTGAAAGGCCTGGATAGAGTGGATGTGGAGAGGATGTTTCTACTAATTGGAGAATCTGGGGCCAGAGGTCGTAGCCTCAGAATAAAAGGACATTCCTTTAGGAAGGAGATGAGGAGGAATTTCTTTAGTCAGCGGGTGGTAAATCTGTGGAATTCATTGCCACAGAAGGCTGTGGAGGCCATCAATTCAGAATGGCAGGCAGTGACTAGTGGGGTACCGCAAGGCCCGGTGCTGGGACCGCAGCTATTTACAATATACATTAATCACTTAGATGAAGGGATTAAAAGTACCATTAGCAAATTTGCAGATGATATAAAGCTGGGTGGTAGTGTGAACTGTGAGGAAGATGCTATGAGGTTGCACGGTGACTTGGACAGGTTGTGTGCGTGGGCGGATGCATGGCAGATGCAGTTTAATGTGGATAAGTGCGAGGTTATCCACTTTGGTGGTAAGAATAGGAAGGCAGATTATTATCTGAATGGTGTCAAGTTAGGAAAAGGGGACGTACAACAAGATCTGGGTGTCCTAGTGCATCAGTCACTGAAAGGAAGCATGCAGGTACAGCAGGCAGTGAAGAAAACCAATGGAATGTTGGCCTTCATAACAAGAGGAGTTGAGTATAGGAGCAAAGAGGCCCTTCTGCAGTTGTACAGGGCCCTAGTGAGACCGCACCTGGAGTACTGTGTGCAGTTTTGGTCTCCAAATTTGAGGAAGGATATTCTTGCTATTGAGGGCGTGCAGCGTTGGTTTACTAGGTTAATTCCCGGAATGGCGGGACTGTCATATGTTGAAAGACTGGAGCGACTAGGCTTGTATACACTGGAATTTAGAAGGATGAGAGGGGATCTTATTGAAACATATAAGATTATTAAGGGGTTGGACATGTTAGAAGGCAGGAAACATGTTCCCAATGATGGGGGAGTCCAGAACCAGGGGCCACAGTTTAAGAATAAGGGGTAGGCCATTTAGAACGGAGATGAGGAAAAGCTTTTTCAATCAGAGAGTTGTAAATCTGTGGAATTCTCTGCCTCAGAAGGCAGAGGAGGCCAATTCTCTGAATGCATTCAAGGGAGAGCTAGATAGAGCTCTTAAGGATAGCAGAGTCAGGGGGTATGGGGAGAAGGCAGGAACGGGGTACTGATTGAGAATGATCAGCCATGATCACATTGAATGGTGGTGCTGGCTCAAAGGGCCGAATGGCCTACTCCTGCACCTATTGTCTATTGTCTATGAGTTTTTAATGCAGAGATAGATTCTTGATTAGTACGGGTGTCACGGATTACGGGTAGAAGGCAGGAGAATGGGGTTAGGATAGATCAGCCATGAATGAATGGTCGATTAGACTTGATGCTCCGACCACTTATGAACTTATGAACCTATGTAACAGGCATTTCCTCTCCACTCTGGTTGCTCAATACAAGAAGGCAGGGCTATAATGAAATTTGCCTTCACTTAAAGATCCCCACCCATTATTCTGATGAAGCATCAAATTATTGGTCTTTCTCCAGAGGGTTGAACACAAGTGGCTCAAAACATTTAATCATTTTCTTTTCCAGAAAGAGCTAGTGGCTCTTCCATACAAACCAAAGAAAATCATGCAATCACAACCGTAAGTGTATATTGATGTTACAATAAATAAACATTGAATTGATTTAATTCCAGTGTGCTGTCACTGGTATTGACAAATTAGATATTTACTCAGTTCATTTTACATCCCATTTCATTTGAGAAGAAAGAGGGCAGTAGTTGGAAGTTCATCCTCGATGGCTTGTACATGCATGTGGTGTAGCAGTGTTTCCACATTGTTCTACACATCTGAAATACAGTGGAAGTGAAGTTCAAGAGTACCACACAGTCACCACGTTATTATGCATTCTGCGCTAACAAATGAGGATGTATTTTTTCCCCATATTTTCCTATCGGTTGATAATGGTCATCACATAGAATTGTATGTTTGCTGATCCATTGTGCTATCATCTCACTGAACTTAAAAAAAGTAATCATCCAACTTCCACCCTGATTGCATCTTCACATAATCCATCTCTGACTCTTCTTTTCCTTTCCATGGCTTTCCATCTGCCAGTCCACAGATAAGTTGACTAGATTTCCTTCGATCCTGTAGCGGCCATTCCATTCTCCCAGTTGCATCTCTGCTGATGATGCTATGATTTATATCAGTGCCTTCAATAGGTCTTGAATTGTTGATTCCTCTTCCTCCTGGTTTGACAGGACTGTTGGTCAAACTCATTCCATTTTGCGCAATTCTCACCAATCCCAGAATCAGGATAGGATTTCCCTTGTCCTCGTCTTTCACCCCACCAGCCACACTTCTTAAAATCATCACTTCCAAATTCTGACACAACAGCATAATGCAATCACCAGCTACATTGTCCATCCATCTCTTAAAGGTACTGCAAGACAGGTTCCACACTGATTTACTAATTATTCTGATTCATACATGCTTCTCCATCATTTTGCTGTCCTCTTTCTATGGCAGCTTTTCGTGCAGCCATTGGAGATGCAACACATTTTCCCTCCTTCTCTTCCTTTTCTACTGTCCACAGCCTCAAATACTCTTTCCAAGTAAGGCAGCAGTTTATGGACATTCTCTGTGCTGTATGTACTTATTTCTATGTCAGTCCATATTTCTGATTCTGTGTCAGTGTGAACAGATCACCATCCCAGTGTTAATGTGCATCTTGCTCTGTGCATATTGCTCTCCTTGCCTGCACCTGTCCATCTGATTTTCCATCCACTCTACCCATCTCAAGATTTTCACTGCTATCATGCTTCATTCTGACAATAAGGGTTTTAATCTACCGAATCTCAATGTACATAAACTGTTAATATCAGGTTGCCAGCCAGTCCTCTGCAACTGCTGTCATTTGTTTGCACGATATTGTGAGATCAGGCAGCCTTTTTTTGGGTCCTCAGAAAAAGTGGCGAGTTTAATTCAAGGCCTTCCATTTATCATATCATATCATATCATATATATACAGCCGGAAACAGGCCTTTTCGGCCCACCAAGTCCGTGCCGCCCAGCGATCCCCGTACATTAACACTAGGGACAATTTTTACATTTACCCAGCCAATTAACCTACATACCTGTATGTCTTTGGAGTGTGGGAGGAAACCGAAGATCTCGGAGAAAACCCACGCAGGTCACGGGGAGAACGTACAAACTCCTTACAGTGCAGCACCCGTAGTCAGGATGGAACCTGAGTCTCCGGCGCTGCATTCGCTGTAAAGCAGCAACTCTACCGCTGCGCTACCGTGCATGGGAATGGGAAATTGCCTAATCCATTGCCAAACTTTCTATTTTTGGAGATTAGGTTTTTAAAAAATATTTCCTTTTTCCTTTTCAGAGGAATGTACTCATAAGGAGAATGTCAGAATTGCTTTATAGACCTACAGTTACTAATGTTTCAGAGAATAGCTTTGCACATTCCATTAATTTAATTAGTATGCCAAATAAACTCAGTTCAATAATTTCCCTAAGAATGAGTCTCAGGTGAACAATAGTATTTGCACCAGGTCCCATTGAAAGAGCAGCTTTGGGATTCTCAACTCTCCCTTGAGCATTATATATCTTCAATCAGATTCAGGAACGGCAGACTCGCCAAAGCAGAACAAATATCTAATAGCATTAGCTTTTTTAAAAGCCCCAGTGGGTAAATGTAGCAGTGTGTGCTATGAAATGACTCAAAACCAAATTCCTCTTTTTGTTTCCTTGCCCAGTGCTTACTTCAGTTGATGTATCACGAGGAACACACTGCCTAGCCGCAACCTCAGCACTGACCACTTATAAATCAGAGCATCGAATATAGAAGTTGGGATGTAATGTTAAAATTGTACAGGGCATTGGTGAGGCCGAATCTGGAGTATGGTGTGCAGTTCTGGTCGCCAAATTATAGGAAGGATGTCGACAAAATGGAGAGGGTACAGAGGAGATTTACTAGAATGTTGCCTGGGTTTCAGCACTTAAGCTACAGAGAGAGGTTGAATAGGTTGGGTCTTTATTCTTTGGAGCGTAGAAGGTTGAGGGGGGACTTGATAGAGGTTTTTTAAATTTTAAGAGGGACGGACAGAGTTGACGTGGGTAGGCTTTTCCCTTTGAGAGTGGGGAAGATTCCAACAAGGGGACATAGCTTCAGAATTGAGGGACAAAAGTTTAGGGGTAACATGAGGGGTAACTTCTTTACTCAGAGGGTGGTGGCTGTATGGAATGGGCTTCCGGTGGAAGTGGTGGAGGCAGGCTCGATTTTATTATTTAAGAGTAAATTGGATAGGTATATGGATAAGAGGGGATTAGAGGGTTATGGTCTGAGAGCAGGTAGATGAGACTAGGTCAGAGAGAGTGGTCGGCGTGGACTGGTAGGGCCGAACGGGCCTGTTTCCGTGCTGTAGTTGTTATATGGTTATATGGTTATATGGTAATAAACCAGATGTGGTTTTGATTTTTCTTGAATGACCCATAATGAAAAATTAATGTGTATACATCAGACCATAACCAATTCAGAACACATCCATCATAAGCTCATTGGGCAGTCCAGGCACCTCATGTCAAGGAAATTCATACAAAGCAACCAGCTAGATACAAAACACATATTAATATGGGTATCATCTTACCTTTCACTAACTCTGCATTGGCCATGGATCAGAAACCACATTGAATTGATGGTATGATTGATATACCTAGGGCAGTGGTGAGCTTTTTTGGATTAGTAACAGTTTTACATTGATCAAAATCATGATTGTCTGTGGTTAGATATTTCAATAGATTTGCTATGGATTCTCTCTGCAGCCTGCACCAGTGATATAAATTGTAACACTTTTTGTTTCATTTCACTGTCTTTCCTGAAAGGTGTGGATCAATCACCTCACGGTTGTTGTGACATCTCAAGTGTACTAACCAGGAAGGTGTTATAATTAAACAAGAGCTGCTCGGACAAACTATTTTAATTCGGAAAACAATCTACCCACCTCCATTCCCAATGCAGGAGAAAAATTCAAATTCCCTCCCTTAACTGGGAATGTTTGATTGTTGGATGAGACAGATAGTCAAAATTAAGCAGCCTATTGAGATCCACCGACTCAGTTCATATGCGAAAAATACTTACTTGGACAAGATTATCTGGGAATGTAGGAATTCTGGTCTGGATAACTCTGTTCTACCATGAGGGAATTTACAATTGCTAACCCAGAGACCCTGTAATATGTTTAAAAAAAATTAGTCGAATACAATGCGATTCTTCGTCTTAGATTAGTTTAGAGATACAGCGTGGAAACAGACGGTTGAGCCCACCGAGTATCCGCGCTGATCAACGATCACCCGTGCACTGGTTCTATGTTATCCCAGGGGTAATTTACAGAAGCCAATTAACCAATTAACTAATCTTTGGAATGTGGAGGAAACCCAAGCACCCGGAGAAAATGCATACACTCACAGGGAGAACATACAAACTCTGTACCAACAGCACCCAAGGTCAGGATCGAACTCGAGTCTCTGGCGTTGTAAGGCAGCAACTCTACCACACGCCACCATCTTGTAGAGGGGGCTGTTGTTTTCCAGGCCTCATAGCCATCTTCAAAAACGTGTGTCCATTTTTCAATTTCTATAATATATTGTCAGGGAAATGTATGGTTTAGAACTGTGTGACATAGTATTGCACACACATACTAAAGGTGATTGATAAGGGGAAGGCAGTCTATGTTTTCCACAAGGATTTTAGTCAGGTAATTGATAAAGTCCCTCGTGCTAAGATGATCTATATGTTTATGATGCATGAGATCTATGGTGACTTGGTCATATACATTCAGAACTGACTTATAGAAGACAGAGGGTTGTGGTGGAAGGGTGTTATTCTGGCTGGAGGTCTGTTGCTAGTGGAGTTCTGCAGGGATCTCTGCTGGGGCCTCCGCTATATAGTGATATACAGTATATAAGCAACTTGGACGTAAATATAGAGAGGTTGGTTTGCACACAACAAAATTGGTGGAGTTGCAGACAGTGAAAAAAGTTGTCAAAGTATACAGCAGGATATAGATAAGCTACAGAAGCAGGAGAGAAACAGCGATTGAAGTTTAATCTGAGCAAGTGTGCAGTGTTGCACTTGGAGGTCAAATGTAAGAGGCAAGTAATATAGATAATGGCCAGACCCTTAACAGCATTGATCAACAGAGGGATCTTGATGTCTTAGTCCGCAGCTGCCTGTAAGTGGCAACACAAGTAGATAGGGCGGTAAAGAAGTTGTATGGTATGCTTCCCTTCATCGGTCGGGCCATTGAGTATAAGAGTCAGGAAGTCATGTGCACCTTTGCAGAACTTTGTTAGGCTGCATTTGGAGTACTGTGTGCAGTTCTGATCATCCCATTGCAAGAAGGATGTGAAAGTTTTGGAGAGGGTACAGAAGAGGTTTACCAGAATACTGCGTGGATTGAAAGGCATTAGTTATGAGGAGAGGTTAGAGAAACATGCATTGTTTTCTTTGGAGTGTTGGAAGTGGAGGGGCGACCTAATAGATGTTTATCAAATTATGAGACATGGATAGGGTCGATGGTACCTTTTTCACAGCATGAAAGTGTCAAAGGCGACATAGCTTTAAGCTGGGCAGCACAGTGGCACAGCTGATAGAGCTGCTGTCTCACAGCACCAGAGACTTTGATTCGATCCTTACCTTGAGTGGATTTTGACATTCTCTGTGACTGGATGGGTCTCCTCCAGGTGCTCTGCTTTCATCCCACATCCGAAGGACGTGCAGGGTCGGAGGTTAATTAGCCTCTGTAAATTGCCTCAAGTATGGAGAAAGTAGATACGAAAGTGGGATAACAGAACTAGTATGAACAAGTGATCAATGATCAGCGTGGACTCAGTGGACAAAAAGGGCTTGTTTCCATGCAATATCTCTTAAACAAAAATCTAAATTAATATTAGATGAGAGGGGAAAAGTTTAAAGGAGATGTGCGGGACAGGGTTTTTATACAGAGAGTGATGGATGCCTGGAATGTGCTGAGGGAATGGTGGTGAAGGCAGATACAATGGTGGCATTTAAGAGGCTTTTAAATAAGCACGTGGATGTGCAGGGAATGTAGAGATGTGGATCATGTGCAGACAGAGGAGATTATTTTAACTTGGTATTACATTTGGCATGAACATTGTGGGACAAAAGGCCTGTTGCTGTGCAGTATTGTTTTATGTTCTATATTTCCCAATATCAGTGTGAGGGGCAAGAGATACAGAACTGCACATTGGACAGATGATGGGCCCAGGCAGAAAACGGATTAAGTACAGAACCCGCACAATTGTTTTACTATCCATATTTGTTTATTTCCAGAGAGCCTGCCAGTCCAGATTTCAGCAACGAGGCTCAGGAGACTTACCAAGCCCTGAGGCAGTTTGACTGAATAGTAAGAAAATCCTTTGGAAACACAGAAACCTTTGGGAAAAGACAAATAACTTGCTTGGAGTCAATAAATTGTTGTTTCCTTAACCTATACCTAATTTGTCTTTATAATTCTCTATTTTGTAACTTTTCTATAGTCGGCAATTCCTATTTTCATTGTCCAGCTAGTGATGCAGTGATATTTATGTCTGAGTAAATTATATGATTCATTGAAGCCTACTGCTTCCAGAGGTAAGGTCAACACGGCCTACAAATCAGATCAGATTGTGAAATCTTCACCTGCAAATTTAATACAAATATGGTTTCCCAAGGTTTGATTATCAACAGCTTGAGTCATGAATGTAATGTCATCACGGGTCTTGCATCTTACATTTCGTTCATTAAAATTTGAGCTTTTGAGCATATCTTATGATCATTGATGATCACTCACAAAACCATTAGGAGTGCAAGTCTCAGCATGGAGTCTGAGGCCTCTGCACTATCACATGGATGTATTTTACAAAAGGACACTAGGTGTAGGGATAGGTTATTAACCCTTTGAGCCTGGTCCACCATTAAACAAAATCACGGCTGAGATTCTACTTTTCCATCACTATCCCCATATCCTTTGATACGCTTAATGTCCAGAAATCTTATCAATCTCTTTTGAATGAACACGACTGGCAGATTCTGTGTGGTTCTGACTCACTTTTCAGTGGACAGCATGTGGTATCTTATGTCAGTGATGGTCACCAGTGTTTACAGTCTTTCTTTGGAAATTATATCTGAGCCACATGCTGCAATTACTTGCAATCACAGCAAATTTGCATTTATTTCACATCACTATCAATCCTTACTTATATTCCCATGGTTTGCCATCTATATCTGCCCATTGAACTAATGACATTGCAGTACCCCTCAAGGTGTGAAACCTAGTTTTATGTCTCAAAACCAGTGTGCAAAAAAGTTATTTAAAAAGATGTGTTGGTTGGACTTGCTGCAATGTCTGTTTCTTATCAGGCTGTAAACAGTCCGATTATGTTTCCAGCTTGGAAATTGGTGTGACATTTTTAACTTCATATCCAGGTCTACTCAGTGAAGCTCTGAGTCATTTTTCAGTACTAGTGATTAAGAATGTGGAACTTTGGAGAAGTGTTTTATTTTAAGAGCTGGTATTGCTTTCTGGAAAGCAACAAGGAAAATTGCATCTCTGTCAGTACCCTGCTTGGAGACCATATTAATAACCCTAAGGAAAGACCCAGGGATTGATAGCTAACAACATTTGAGTTTTAACTCCCGGGAGCTTGAAGATCATGAATAATAAGAACAGGGATAATGTAACTGTATTGCAAAATACTTTCAACATTTGTGATCCCTTTATGACTGACATCCGGGTGTGTGGATATGATTCAGTGGTTCTTCACCCACCTCTGAGCGGTAAAGTGGCAGATTTGAGATTGTTTTAGAACTTGGCTCCATAATTTAGGCTCCCCCTCAGTGCTGTACCGTGGGAGTGTTAAAGATGCCAACTTTAAGCTGTTAAATGTCTGCCTACTGGATGAAAGCCACTCTGTCCATCGAGTCTATGCTGGTCCCTAGACCAATCCCATTCTCTTCAAAGTGCTGTGGCTGAGTTGCACATTCAGAAATGAAGTTGTTTGATGAAACGTTAGACAGACACCCTCTCTGCACCCTGGAGTGAATAATATTTTAGTGTCCAGAGTACCCAAGGGAATTCCCCCCATATGCCGGATAATTGTTTTTTTCAACCAGCAGCACCAAAAGCCAGATTACCTGATCATGTATCTTGCTTCTTGGACCTAGTTTCACTAAGTAGCATGTCTTGTTTGTCCACAAAACACCAATGTTTATACTTTGAAAGAACTTAACTGACTGTGGAACATGTGTAAGAAAGAACTGCAGATGCTGGATTAAATCGAAGGTAGACACAAAATGCTGGAGTAACTCAGCAGGAAAGGGAGCATCTCTGGAGAGAAGGAATGGATGACGTTTCAGGTGTGAAGAAGCGTCTTGATCCGAAAAGTCACCCATTCCTTCTCTCCAGAGATGCTGCCTGTCCCACTGGGTTACTCAAGCATTTTGTGATTCTGGAACATACTGGAACATCTTCAATATGCTAGTATTTAAATTCCTGCCTATATCTCTTGATAAATACCTTTATTAGAGTCGGAATTCATTTCTCAACCAATACCAACATTAAAACCAATCGCTGTTCAGTTATCACCCTGCTGTAAGTGGGACAAGCCCATGTTCAAACTGACAGCCATGTTCACCTATTTAACAAATGCTTTTGTTCTTGAAAGCAACTCACTGTGTTGCTTTGGGATGTCAATAGAGCTGCATAAAAATATATTTTCTTCCTTCCTTACTGATTTCCTCTGCCCAACTCTCAAATAACCTTAGGTTTCCCAGGATAACCATTCAGCAAGTCTCTCGTCGTTGATAGTGCTGCAGCCTCTGTTGGTTCTACAAAATAGATGTTCTCAAGTGGGATACATTAGTCATACAAAAACCAAGCCATAATTACAGATATAATTACATATTAATTTACAGCTGGGAACAAAAACCTTTTGGGAATCCTGCCAATCGTGAGATGCACTGGGGAGCAGTAAGAGGCTGTTGGTGGCATGTTTAACTGGAGATGCTGGAATCTTGAACAAAACACAAAGTGATGGAGAAACTCAGTGGGTCAGGCAGCATCTGTGAAGGAAATGAACAGACGACATTTCTAGTGAGTACTCTTCTTGAAGGATCTCAACCTGAAACGTTGTCTGTCTATTCCCTTCACAGATGCTGCCTGACCTGCTGAGTTCCGCCAACAACTGTCTTTGAATTGTGCACAGAGATAGGGTGCAGATATATTTGTAAATATTCATTTCATTTCTGAATTTCCTAAACTGAATTAGCTTCAAAACACAAGATGAAAGATAATGTTCAATTCCTGGACTACCAACGGTGAATGGTGGAAAATAACTGCGGCATAATTTAAATTAACATCAGATAGTTGCAAACCACAAAGGAGACTATTACACGAGTTATTAAAATGATGAGGGTACAATATCTGGCACAAGAGACTGCAGATCCAGGAGTCTGTGACACAAAATATCGACTGTCCATTTCTTTCATGGCATGACGCATCGCCTGTACATTTCCCTCCAGAGATGCTGCTTGATCTGCAGAGCTTTCCAGTAACTGACTATTTTTTTTCCATGGGTATCATACCTGCCATTTTATGTACCATTCAGCCAAAGTTAAATTCCTAACCCTGCTTCACTTTTTGACAGCAACTGTACTTCTCCATTTACGCTGCGGAAGCCACATTAGTTGTTCGACATGAATTATAATTGCCTACTGTATCCCTTTTTCTCGAAATTCGGGAGGAACAAGAAATGCTGTCCATGTCAGAAACACTATCACCTGTGAATGAACAGTGAGGGTGGTAGAGGCAAATAAACTAGCAATATTCAGAAGGGAAATTGCTAAGTATATAAAGGAGCAACATTTTCAACCTATGGGGATTGAATTGAGCAACATATTTAATCGCTTTATAAATGAGCCACCACAGGCACATTAATCTGTATAGCTTTCTCCTGTATCATAATATTTTAATTGAGAGGGTGGAAGTACCTCTGTGTGCAATCTGGTGATTACCCTGTATATAATATGGACCTGGTTATCAATTCAAGTTATTGGCTGTAATCAGTTGTCATGTGTATAACATTCATTTAGTTATCAGCTGCTCTGTACAATGCATCTGACTATAGATTATATTATTTGGATATTGTTTATCTGTATATAGTATGCATCTAGCTTTCAGTTGTCCTGTATGTAATATATATCTAGTTATTGGTTATCTTGGATATAAGCAGAAGAGATAGATTGTTATCTTGAACATAATGCTCCCATTTCTGAGCAAGGTTTGTTGCAGAGAACTTCAATGGGATGTCCCCAAATGTACAGTGTAGGTTCTTGGGGAACAGTATCCAACTGGGAAAGAAGGACACTTTTTATGACCTCCCTTCTTTTGGAAAGAATTTGGGCTGATCATGTGGGGAAAGGAATTAGTAAGCAAAAAAATGTTGTGCGTACTATTGAGAGCAAGTTTTCAAACAGAGAAATCACAGTAGGTAGCAGATTCTGCCTGAGAGGTGCACTTACCACCCACGTTGAAATGAGATGTTGCATCTTCCTACTCTGGTAGCAATGCAAATCAGAGTGGAAACTAATGGTAGCATTTGGAGAGGATCCATAAACTTCTGGGCTGCTCGGCATGTCAGTAATATTTCTTCCCATTCTCTGGGGACGCTGCTATAAAGCACAGAGCTTATGCAAGCAGATTAAGCTCCAGTTGCATCGTCATAATTAAATATTACACTCATTCCATCAATGAAGTACAACAGTTTAATTAGATTTATGCACAGTATTCCCAAGAGGAACATTCTAAACATCACTCAAAAACATAAATATATAAACATGTACACAAATGTGACCCATTTATAGTATTTAGCATGAATGTTTAAAGCAAAGTTTGCAAGCCATTTTGGCAGTAACAAATATCCAAGAGAGGATCACTCAGAAATATCCAGGAGTCACTTGCTTAATATGGCACAGGGGGAGACCATTTGGCCCATGACAGCACTCAATTGAACAATCCCATTAGTCCTACTGCCCATCTTATTTCCCTGAAATTATTCTCTCTCAAATGCCCTTTGATTCTTTGGTTACATATCCACACCTAAGGGATAACAAATACATCTTTTGGACACAGGAAATAACTCAGCTGGTATCCACAGTCAACGGGGGAACATGAAATCCTATGCAACAACAATGAGGTAGAGCTCAGAGCAAAGTCCCTAGATCTTAAAGGCAGAAACATCTTTTGCTGCTCTGCTGTGTCTCGGTTATTTGCCGACTGATCTATAATATAGAAATGGTCACACATAGAATAATTAAAAACCACAACTGTGTCACAATAGACTGACTGATAACGAGAGAGCAAAACAGACTGAATAATCCACACCCAGTGAAGTTGCGTATAGAATAACCACGAGAGTGGGTCACTCATACAGAAAATAATAGTTATATTGTAGCGGGTGCGTGAGAAAGCCCGGAATGAAGGCGAGGAGCCAGGCAAATTCTGTAGAGGCTTTAATGAGCACAGCACACTACTCTCCGCTCCAGTGAGAGACTGAAGACTGGGCTCACGCCAAAATCTTTGCTATCTGTGTAGCTGGGAGCCGCCCCGGGATTATCTCTGCAGCTGGGAGCCGCCCCCAGACCTGTCCATCACCGTGCTGGAAGCTTCGATATGGGAGTGGTCTGACCCTTGGGAGCCACCACAGGACCCCCCCCCCCCCCCCCCAGAACCGGAGGCATGAAACGGACTGGCGGGCGCACAACCCGACCTGATCGCGTGCGCTGGTCAGCCGACGCAGGGGCCGGCGAAGGCGATGGTGGAGGAAGCCGAGAAGGAGGATGCCCACACGGCCGAGGCTGGGCAACCTGCACCGGCTGGTCGATGTCCAGATGGGCCGGCTTCAGGCGATCGACCGACACAGTCTCACACCGGCCCCCCATGTCCAGCACATGGGTGGTTGGCCCATGTTGCAGCACCCGGAATGGGCCCTCGTACGGCCTCTGGAGCGGCACCCAGTGTGCGTCACGGTGCAAGAAGACATAAGGGCAATCCCGGAGGGCTGATGACACTTGGAGGCAGGGATCACACAGAGATCATGCATTGAGTAACCTTAACTGGGAGATAGATAGTGATCGTCAGAATCAGTAAGAAGTTACGCTTTTTGCGTCTTTCTTCGGTTTAAACCAGCATCTGCAGTTCCTTCCTACACATCTTGTAGGTTCAAAACTCTATTGATCTCTGTCTTCAAGATGGAGTATCTGACGTTTTCTGGTGAAGAGAATTTCAAAGATTCGCAGTTCTCAAGACAAGTCAAGAGAGCTTAATTGTTATATGTCCCAACAATGGAGCAATGAAATTCTTGATTGCTACAGTTTAACAGGCTTGTAAATGCAATAATACATTGATAATATTTAATAAAAATATAATAACCATTACACTAGGTAACTATAAAAGCACAAAAACCAAAGTCTGTAGTGCAATGCAAATCAGTCCATCAGAACTTAGTTGCTGAGGTAAGTGTTGTGCTGTGTTCAAGAGCCTGATGGTTGCTGCAGTAAAAGCTGTTCTTCAACCTGGTGTTCTTCCTATCCGAGCAATAAGTCAGTCTCTCTTTTCAGTGACTGACCCTCTGGACTATTCTACTTGAGAAACAGTTCTTGAGGATAGATGACAAATGACCAAAAATGTAATATTTATGGTGCAACTTAGGAGGAGGAGAAGGATTTTGAGGGAACGTATTCGAAGCTTGGGTCTTAGACAGCTGTAGGGAGGAGGGCCGAGATCTCAGAAGATTGCAGAGCTAAGGAGGTTTTGTAAACCCGAAAGAGAATTTTAGAATGAAGGTATGTGAAGTCAGGGAACCAGAGGTACGGGCGGTGAGGGCAGGAAGGATGATGCTCCATGCGATTTAGGAAATGGAAGATAGAGTTTTGGATGATTTTAAGTTTATGGTGACAGATGAAAGTGCTTCTAAAGAACATTTTGCTATATTGTCCGCTTGTCTCTTGGGGTATTGCTTAGTATATCCCATCACCAACACATTTATTTTTCACTTGTTAGGCCAATGTATTATGATGTTAAAGGTTCCCTAACATTTCACCATCAATTAGACAAAAAGGCAAAAGTAGGACTGATTGAGTCCAAAAAACAATGTGCTGGAGGAACTCAGCAGACCAGGCAGCACCTGTGGAGGGAAAGGGTCCCAAAGTCTGAAGAAGGATCCCAACCTGAAACGTTATTGTCCATTTCTCTCCACATTCCCCCCCCCCCCCCCTAACTTGCTGAGTTCATCCACCACATTGTTTTTTTGCTCAAGATTCCAGTATCTATGATCGCTTGTGTATGGAATGATCGAGCCCAAGATCTTCATGTTCAGTTTAGCTTATAGATACAGTGTGGAAGCAGGCCCTTCAGCCCATCGAGTCCGTACCGACCAGTGATCACCCATACACTAGTTTTATCATTCACACTAGTGACAATTAACAGAGGCCAATTAACCTACAAACCTGCACATCATTGGAATGGGGAGGAAACCAGAGCATCCAGAGAAAACCCACGTGGTCACAGGAAAAACATATAAACTCCATACACAGTACCCATCGTCAGGATTGAACCCGGATCTCTGGTGCTGTAAGGCAGCATCTGTACTGCTGTGCCACTGTGCCCCATTGCATGCTATCAAAGTTCATACAGTACATGGTAAATGATCCATATGGATTGAAATTAACAAATGAAGAAGATGATGATGGATGGAAAGTGTTCTGCCTAACATTAAATAATCAATACTCCCCCATCAAGATTTTATCCCACCCCCTTTTCCAGCATTTTCGTCCCTACTCCAATCAGTCTGAAGAAGGGTCCCAACCCAAAATATCACCTATGTATGTCCTCCAGAGATCATGCCTGACCTGCTGAGTTACTCCATCACTTTGTGTTCTGGGGCTATTCCATTCTTTTCAGTGACATGAGCAGGATGGAGAAGGATGTCTGTAAGCACAGAGCAGGGCAATGCAACATCCCTCAGACTGGCAGTAAAAGCATTACCATTGCTGGTGACGTGAAGCAATGTGGGTAGATAACAAATAAAAGAGATTCATTATCTTCAGGGATACTTGGACAAATTGCATCGATCGAATGAGATACAGCAGACAGATTTTAATGTGGATAAACATTAGCTAATACTTAAAGGGGTGTATTACTTCCTGGCTTCGGGACTATGAACATGTTTAAAATGAGATTCATTTAAAGAAAGGAATATATTATATTTATTTTGAACTTTTACATCTTCGGCATATTCTAATATATGCTTCAAAGCCAATTTTCAAAATGTAATTAATTTGAGCATTGATATTGATTTGTAGGCGAGCATAGTGGCCAACTTTGTGGACAGCAAGGCCCCACAAGTAGGTGTAAGATTACAGAATGAAACAATTGTTTCAGCACAAATGGACATCATTTAGCCTATTGAATTAATTATGCATCAGATGAAGTTTAATGTGGATGTTTTTGTAGGAAGAATGAGAAAAAGCAATATAGAATAATATGTTCTATATTATAATAATATTATAATAATTTAATAATATAGAAAATATAGAATACTGGGGCACAAGTCATTGATAGTGGTGGAGCTGAGAAAATAATATACTGAGTATAAAATCAAGGCTGTCTTGGTGAACCTTTAGAAAATATGGATGGTGGAGTATGGTGTTCAAGTTTGATCACCTCTTTAAGAGGATGTGAAGATATTAGAGAGGTCCAGAAAAGATTTACAAGAATGAATTCCAGGATGAGGACTACACTTACGAGAATGGGTTGAGATACCGGGGCTGCTTTTGGAGAAAGCAGAGGGGAGATTTGATAGAAGCATAGAAGATACGGCAGCATTGTGGCACAGTGGTGGAGTTGCTGAATTATGGCGCCAGAGACCTGGGTTCAGATTTTGTACGTTCTCCCTATGATCGAGTGGGTTTTCACTGGGTGCTCTGGTTTTCTCCCACATTCCAAAAATGTGCAGGTTTATAGGTTTGTTGGCTTCTGTAAATTGCCCCTGGTGTGTAGGATAGAACTAGTGTGCAAGGGTGATCATTGGTCGGCGGGACTCGGTGTGCCGAAGGACCTGTTTCCACGGCATGTCTCAAAACTAAACTCTACTAAACTAAACATATAAAATGAAGAGGGGTCAGTACAGAGTGGTGAGTAGAAAATTGGACCCTTTGGGTTCAAGACTAGGAGACAGATACATAAAGAGAAAGATGTGTGACATGAGAAGGAACTTTTTCACTCAATGTTTGGTTGGACTCCAGAATGTACAGCCTTCAGATATGGTCAAGGAAGGTTCCATTCAAGAGGGATAAATATACAGTATGGTGAGGAAAATGTTGCAAAGCTACAAAGATAGGGTTTGAGTGTGGCACTAGTTAGCTCCTCCGGAAGAGAACCAGTGCAATCACCATGGGTTGAATGGCCTCCTTCTGTACAATAACCATTCTGGGCTTCCTTGATTCTTTTACCCGTAGTGTTTTGTTGCCTATCCAATTCCCTATTGAATAGCCAAGTAATCTGCTTCAGTGAAGTTGATTGACCATTAAATATTAGCAGGGGAATGGAGTTGCTTTGCAAGATGGCATGGACTTGATGGGCCAAATGGCTTCCTTCTATATTGTAAATGTCAGAGCCATTTATGTTTAGGCTAGCTGCTGTTGGCATATTATATTATTTTGTCTAGATATATCTTGCTGTATTATTTTGGACACTTGGGGCGGTCATTAGATGAATAGGGCGGTGTATATATGGGCATAAGGGACTGGGAGTGGTCAGATACAGGGAGGGAGAGTATACAGTTCTTACCAAGACCTGCGACTAAACCTGGGGACAGACCTGCGACTGGAAAAACCTGGAGACTGGGACAGAGCAGCCAGCTACGACTTGTATGCGAAATAAGTATAGCCCGGTATGTTCATCTCCTTGTTGGTACAACTACTTCAATAAACAACTAATGAAACTGGAAAAAGAACTGGAAGATCTGTTCTATTGGGTCTGCGTAAGTTCACTCCGACTCCCTGTGTAGTAATGGCAATTCATATCATATCATATCATATATCTACAGCCGGAAACAGGCCTTTTCGGCCCTCCAAGTCCGTGCCGCCCAGTGATCCCCGTACATTAACACTATCCTACACCCACTAGGGACAATTTTTACATTTACCCAGCCAATTAACCTACATACCTGTACGTCTTTGGAGTGTGGGAGGAAACCGAAGATCTCGGAGAAAACCCACGCAGGTCACGGGGAGAACGTACAAACTCCTTACAGTGCAGCACCCGTAGTCAGGATCGAACCTGTGTCTCCGGCGCTGCATTCGCTGTAAAGCAGCAACTCTACCGCTGCCGAAAATAATTTATTGGAAAAGTCTGGAAGTTGCCATTACAGTAAGGAAATGTGCAAAATTGGCCAGATGTTGAGGTGAATTCCCTTGTTCTTCTTTGAATAGACCCGTGGGATCATTTGTGAACTGTGACTCTCCAATTTAACAATAACTGAGGGTACTGTCAACAGTGCAGCACCTCCATGCTGCAAAAATCCTTGCGAGGGGTTTATAAGGCCTGATGAATTATCAGGGGTATGAGTCTTAACCAAGTCCCCTCCACCCTCCAGTTACATTTTGAAACAGGATAATCCTTTCCCATATGCATTCCTTTAAAGGAGTAACCACCAAAAACTAAGAGGGAATGGTCCTCTGACCCCAACCAACAATAGGAAGACCCCCCTCCCCCTCCCTCCCTCCCTCTACCACCCTTCCCCTCCTCTCCCCCTTCCCTCGCACTCCATCCCCCTCAACCCCCTTATCCTCCCCCCCCCCTCCCTCCCTAGGAGATAGATTTAAACTTTAAAATGTGAATAACTTAAAAAATACAACACTGATTTCAACTAATCTTCTTCCATTAGCACCAAAGGAACGATGGTGAGTAAGGTGGGCCTAAAATTGTCGCGCTATTGTGTACCGTTTTGGCTGTAGTTCAGGAACAAACAAACAAACAAACAAGAGTTTTAGTATATAGATTTGTTGAGAAGTGAGCAAGGATCACAAAAATGATAACAGAATAACTGGATTATTTTCCCAAAGAAGGCAAAGAAAGAAATTACGTTGCATTGGTATAAATCTGGTGGTAAAATTGGTGGAAAATCCTTGAGAAAATAAACAGACATGTGGTATGGAGGGAACGAGATTAATGACTCAAATGGTTTTTTGCTTGCTCTACACATCCTTATTTTTCCTCTGCGTTTTCAGGTTTCGGAGGAAGATTAAGAAACTGTGTCTGTTGAAATTTGACACATGATTGTTCAGAGTGTTCAGAGGTCAACGCATCCCCAAAATCCACAGTGGTTTACAATACCTCCGTGTACTTAATTAAATAAATACGTTGCTTATACGTAATGAGTTTCGTGTTCTCAGGACTCATCAAAGATCTTTGAAAGTAACTTTTAAACATTTTATTCAATGCTGCAGCAGCTGATTTGTACATAGCAGACTCCCACAAAAAGCAAAGCGATCGGATTATGTTTTTCGTGATGTTATCGGAGATAAATATTAGTTTGGAAATATAGAACAATGATCTTCTTCAAAATGGTGCCATGACATTTTTTAATGTCCAGCTGAAGGCAGTTTTATTTTTCTTGGCACAATGGGTATGTCTGAACCTCTTGTCTGTGACAGAACTGCTGATTGTTCTATATTTCACTTCCTTCATGGCCGATTCTGGTCTAGGAGTTTGACAGCAAACAACAGATGCCTTGTTATGTGGATGGCACGCCTTTACACCAGCTCCTGAACATTTCCGTCTTCCTGCAGGAAGAGCTTTGTTTATTTTAACCTTTGGCCGGAAGGAAATGAAATCCAGAATGCTTTCCAAGTGACGCAAAGATAAAAGAGAGGGCAAAAATGACAAATTGTGGAAATAGATCTGGAATATGCAATTCAGACTACGGTTTATGCTCATGAGAGAATGGGCTGATTAGCACAAATTGTCTGTTCATTCTGTTCCTGTCCATTGTGAAGGATCAGAGCATATCTCTCAGAAACATCCCAGTTATTCAAGATGAAGAGCAAGACTACTGGAGAACCACATAGCAAGTTCCCAAACACAACAGTTCGGTAAAAGACCAGCAAAGCTGTTTTGGAACAGACATTGACCAGGGAGGTTTCCTGATTACTGACTGGTGCCATGCAATCTGTATCAGCCTCAATTTAACATGAAATATAAAGGATAAAATCTCTGTCAGCATTAGTGCTTGCTCCACTGTGCTGGGTCGGCAGATGCTAGGTATCTCGATGGGAATGACTGATTTAGGCATTATTTATTTGTTGAATGACCTCTGGTATCTGTCAACACAACAATGTAGAGTCCAGCAAAACAAAACGCATCAGATTTATGATTGCATCAAGGGATGATCATTGTGTTTCTTGCAGAGTTAATATTTGTGGAAAGATTTGTAAAGAGAACTGGGTGTATTGATATGGTAACTATGAGAGAGGTGTGGAAGAAAAGTAGGATCAGGAGGGGAGACGGGCAAAGGGATAAGGAAACAAGGGGTGTGGAAACGAGAGATAAGTGTCCAAGGCACTAATCAAAGTCAAGGGACTAAAATACTCTGTATATTAAAACAAATGAGAATTTACTGCAACACTTCACATTGCTCCCAAAGTAAATCTGCAGAGTCTATTAACATCCATTATATGTTTACATAGAATTGTGCTCACATTCTCATAGACCCAACAGTTTAAAAGTTTGTTTTGTGCAGAGTTCTCAGTAGCATAGTGAGCAGTAGTGTACAGGCTACTGTCTCATGCCTGCAGTAACCCCAGATTCAATCCTGACTTTGGACTTCACTTTAGAGATACAGCATTGAAACAGGCCCTTCGGCTTACTGAGTCCATGCCGACCAGCGATCAATCCGTAAACTAGCACTATCCTACACTCGAGAGACAAATTACAATTTACAGAAGCCAATTACAACCTATACGTCTTTGGAATCTAGGAGGAAACCGGAGCACTCGGAAAAAACTCACACGGTCACAAGGAGAACGTACAAACTCTGCACAGACAGCACCCATAGTCAGGATCGAACCTGGTTCTCTGGCGCTGTAAGTCAGCATCTCTGCCACTGCGCCACTGTGACTTCCAGGCTAGTCTGTGTTTGAACACCCTTCCTCTGACCTCTTAGTTTTCTTTGGGTGTTCTGGTGCCCTCCCACATTCCAAAGTCCCGCTGGTTAATTGACTCCTGTAAATTGTCCTTCGTGTTGGTGGCTGTTGGGAGAATCACAGAGTTGATGCTCATACGAGAGAGAATATGTTGCAAGGAAATAAGTGGGCAAACACCATCAATGGAATATTCAGTCATCGCAGATTTGACAAACTGAATGCCCCCCTTCCATGTCATAATGAAGTATGAAAATAAGATAAAATTCTCCCTGTTATTGAACCACACAGCACTGGGGAGTTATTTAGCTCATTAAGCCAAAACCTTCAACTCACACCAGTCTTCTTTCCTTGTAGCCATGCACATTTTAAATGTTCAAATTTATATACAATACTCTTTTGAAAATTCCTATTGAATCTGTTTCCATTGCCCTTTCAGGCAGTGAATTTCAGCTCGTAACAACTTGGTACACAAGACAATTCTCCAGTCTCTTCTCTTTTCCTTCCCAATAATCGTAAATCTTTTTGGTATTCGATAACTAATCCTCTTGCCAGTGGAAAGACATTTCTCACTTGGTTTCTCCCAGGCGAAAGAGTAAAATAAACAAAGCTCTTCCTACAGGAAGACAAATGTCCAGGAGATGAGGTAAAGGGTTGTCATGCACATAACAAGGTTTTGACCACCTCCAATGCTGACCATTTAGTTTATTCCCTCTCCCCACTTTACACGAGCAGGCAGTGTTGCCATACAGGCTCCCAACAATTTTAAATACTATCATTTCTGGGTTCTATACCATATCTATTTTTTTATTGCAGTTCCTATTGGTTTGGGGATCTAGCTACTGAATTATGCTTTCCTTTAACCATATTCACAACTGTGAACCTCTATAAATTAATATATTGGGCACGGACTTACATTTTTTGGTGTTATTTTTAAACTGTTCTCTGGTTAATTGGTTTATTGATCAAACTCCCTCTGCTGGCTCTTCTGTAATGGTTAAAAAGTGCTGATCGTTCGGAACAGCTGGCTTCCTGCAGTCCCACTGCACCAGAGACAGACAGACAGAGAGAGTGAGAGTGAATCAGAGAGAGGGGAGAGATAAAGAGATGGAGAGAGAGAGAGAGGAAATTATAGATTAAAAAGATAGAAAGTGAAATTGTGCGATACAAGAAGATAAGGAGATAGACAAGCAAGCACCAGAAGGGGGAGGAGATTGAAAGAGAGGGGGTAGAGGGAAAGAAAGTGGGAGAGTGGTGTGGAAGCAGACCCTAAGAAAGGAACAGGGAGAGAAAGAGAGTGTGTGTGTGTGAGAGAGAGAGAGGGAGCGAGTCTCACCAAATCCTCTCATTTCCTCACGGCTTCCTGCTCTGATTTCCCCCGGCGGAGGCGAGATGGAGACTCCGGGTGCACGAAGCTGCCCAAACTGCTGAGATTCCGGCGCTTTGCAGGCGATGTTGTGGGGGACATGGAAGCCAAGACATTACTGACGGTGATGGTAGTCTGTCTGCGTTGCAGCATCGCCTTCAAACTACTGAGCGGTGAGTCCGGGGTATCTGCACAAGTTACTCCCGGCTGTGTTTCTTTACATTTGAAATTCAAACTTGGGATTCCGAAAAAACTTTGAATTCTGATATCCTGAGAGTTAGTTATTGGATCGGAGCCTCACTCAGTACATTTCCAGGCGAGAACTTGTTCGAGCTTGCACCCAATTTCCTCTCGGCGTCGCCACAACCAATCACTGAATATTTAGCTTTTAAAAAGGAAAGGGAAAGTTGTAAATAATTGTTCACAAATTAACGTGTTTGGGTGATTATAATTACCACAGCTTTACGGTGCATAGCAAAAAAATACACGAAAGCTATTGAGAACTCAGCAAATTGGTAACAGAATATCATTTTTGCAACACAACCTCTGAAAACTAAAATCTTTATGTGATTGAGTATATTGAATTTTCTGGATGGCGTTGGGGATTGGGATTGGGGGGGTGGGGATAATTACAGAATACAGTGAGTTCAGCTTCTGTAATTTAGCCATTGTCCATTCATTGCCGCCGGTAACTGGGAGCACAAACCAGTCAATATCACTTGCTTTAACAGCAATCCGATTAAAACCTATGGGTGATGGATGATGGGTGATGTCAAGACATGGCTGAGTGAAGGCAGTTTGATTGGATATTGTTACCTTTCTCCCTCTTCCCTCTCCCGTAATAAGAAAGATCTGCAAATGCTGGGTTTTACCAAAGTGAGGCACAAATTGCTGGATTAACTCAGCGGGTCAGGCAGCATCTCTGGAGAAAATGGATAGGTGACGCTTCTGGTCGGGACGCTTCTTCTAACCACCTTCTTTACAGAAAATAAAGAGTTGTCAGTGGGATGAAATCCATTGAGTACCATGTTATGATTTAGATTGCCTGAAATTTTGGCTGTTTTTTTCTCTATTTGGATGCTGCCTGACCCCTTCAGTATTTCCAACACTTTCTGTTCTCTTACAGATGCATGGTAAATGGCAAAACGACCCAGGATGGCTTATGGAAAAAAACTATTTCATGTGTGGTCAGGATTTGGAATATATTGCCAGATAATTTGGAGCACAAAGATTTCATGATAGTCCAGAATGGAACTGAATGGAATGGAACTTAAAGGAGAAACATTGCAAGGGGGTGGCGAAAGAGTGGGATAGTGAAACGGATTGAATATAACTTTGAGGAGCCAATGGACCTCCTGTAATAATATAAAAATAGCAAATGCTGGTGATGCTTAGCAGCCAGGCTGCATCTGAGGGAAAAGAAACATTTCAGGTTGAAGACCCTTTATCAGAATTGGGAAGGAGACAAAAAAAAGCTTATTAAACAGCAGGAGGGTGAGGGAAAGGAATGGTTCCAAGGTGGCCATGGGGATAAGCTGGCAACAAGGTTATCTGATTGATTGATTAATGAATGAATGGGAACTGCCAGAGAGGTGAACATGGATGGCACAATGGCCTTAGAGCTTCTGGGGAGAAACAGGAACCTGAGACCCTGGTTTAACCCTGACCTCGGGTGCTATCTGTATGGTGATCGTACCTTCTCCCTGTGACCACGTGGATTTCTTTGGGTGCTCTGGATTTATCCCACATCCTAAAGACGTGCAGATTTGTAGGTTAATTGGCCTCTTTATATTGCCCCTCTTGGGAGTTGATGAGAAAGTTGAATAACATAGAACTAGTGTGAACAGGTGATCAATGGTCGGCGTGGAGTCGGTGGACCAAAGGGCCTGTTTCCATGCTGTATCTTTCAATCAATCAATGGAGAAAGCAGGGAGCAAGATGCACCCCAGCAAGAAAGGCTGTTGTGTGTCCTTCACTCCCAGAGAATAAATAAAGGGGGGGAAAAAAGCGAGCAATCTGAGCCAACATCGTAGAAAAACGACTGATACAGATAGAGAAATCAAGTTACCTGAAGTTGTAAACGTCAGTAATGAGTCCAGAATCCTGCCACATGACTAGGTAGAAGATGAGGTGTTG
Source organism: Rhinoraja longicauda (assembly GCF_053455715.1). Lineage (NCBI taxonomy): Eukaryota > Metazoa > Chordata > Chondrichthyes > Rajiformes > Arhynchobatidae > Rhinoraja > Rhinoraja longicauda. The sequence goes on along the minus strand of NC_135984.1, from coordinate 13,099,415 downwards.
TTCCTTGAGCTTCAATTAGAACTCATTGTGACACTGCGGGAGGCCAGAGACTGATAGGTCAGAGTGGAATGGAGACCTCTTACATGCTATATCGTTTTATTAAACTATATGACTATCGTAGACTCGACTTTGGTTTCCATGAGTGTAGATCATTCTGCAGTGAGCAAATTGAGGTGTTTTAAAATGACTAGATGATTTGACTGGGTAAATCGGATATTGTCTTTGTTGACAGAGTCCAAGGTGCATCAGCCTAAATCCTGTTCGATCTGAGTATAGATGTGGTTAGAAAGCACTTCTCCATACAAAGGAACTGGAAATTTAAAACTATTTCTTCACAATAAGTTGTTGAGCCTGGATGAAATGTCAGTAATAAAAATGTTAGCCTTTTGTTGAGCAACGGTTATGGAATCCTATTTATCCCTGGAACTTTATTGTTTTTGCCCCAGTTTTAATGAGAAACTGGGGCCAATAAAGTATGATTATGATTATGATTATGAAATGGTAGATACATTAATTGTGATCTTCCAAAGTGCCACCTGGTTTAGCAATTGTGTGTTAGAGTAGTGAATCACAAATATAACTTTGTTATTAAAGATCAGTGAGAGAGAGAGAAACCAGGATATTACACATCCATTAGTCTCATGTAAGTTGTGGAGAAGTTTTCGAGTCGGAATTACTGTGATTTAGCCCATTGAGACCAATTTTATAAGTTCATAAGTGATAGGAGCAGAATTCAGCCATTTGGCCCATCATGTTTTCTCTGTCATTCAATCATGGCTGATCGATTTCTCCCTCCAAACCCCATTCTCCTGCATTCTCCCCATAAACCCTGACACCCATACTAATCAAGAATCTATCTCTGCCTTAAAAATATCCATTGATGGCCTCCAAAGCCTTCTGTGGCAATGAATTCCAATTCAACTTAGGCAATGTACAATATACATAATTGATTTTTGGGGGGGATATAAGTAAATTAGTAAACACAGGAAGTCCAATGGAAGGCAGTTGATATGATTCCACCCTGCAGATTGGTGAAAGTAATTGGGAAATGATGGAAATTAATGATTATGATTATTATCTAAGCAGTAGAAGACAGAGTGTAGGGATTATGGGTAACTCCTCAATGTGGGAAGAAATAAATCACTATGCCTCATTTAATGAGGAGGCCTCAATTATTATATCTATTATTGATTTAAGTAATACAGTAAAAAGGGAAATAATTAAGTTTATTATAACACAATGATTGGTGGTTGGGTAGAGCTGGGAACATAACATTGCAGGAAGACTGATCAATTAAGTTGGCAATGTGTCAGATTGATGTCAATGTAGATAATGGTGAGGTCATCCATTTTGGACAGAAGAAAAATGAGCTCAGCATTATTCAAATAGTGAAAATCGTTAATACTGAAGATAGTTACTTGTGAATATTAATGAACTGGATAACAATGTTGTTAACATGATCAGTAAGTTTGCAGTTGATGCTAAAATGTGTTGTAGAGGACAGTGAAGAATGTTGCGAGGAGAGTTGGGGCTAATGGAATCAAGGGATATGGGGAAAAAGCAGGAACGGGGTACCGATTTTGGATGATCATATTGAATGGCCATGCTGGATCGAAGGGCCGAATGGCCTACTCCTGCACCTATTTTCTATGTTATCTAAGATTATAACATGATCTAGATGAACTGGGGAAGTGGGCCAAGTAATGGCAGATAGAATCTAACTTGGACAAGTGTGAGGTGTGAGGACAAATACGACGTCTGGAACACTTGCCTTCATGGGTCAGGACGGTGAGTATAGGACATCATGATGAAACTGTATGTTGTTGGTGAGACCGCAGTTGGAGCACTGTGTGCAGTTCTGGTCACCCAGCTTTAGGAAGGATGTAACTAAACATGAGGAGGTACAAAACAAAAGTTTGAGTGTGACAATAGACAATAGGTGCAGGAGTAGGCCATTCGGCCCTTCGAGCCAGCACCACCATTCAATGTGACCATGGCTGATCATTCTCAATCAGTACCCCGTTCCTGCCTTCTCCCCATACCCCCTGACTCCGCTATCCTTAAGAGCTCTATCTAGCTCTGTCTTGAATGCATTCAGAGAATTGGCCTCCACTGCCTTCTGAGGCAGAGAATTCCATAGATTTACAACTCTCTGACTGAAAAGGTTTTTCCTCATCTCCGTTCTAAATGGCCTACCACTTATTCTTAAACTGTGGCCCCTTGTTCTGGACTCCCCCAACATTGGGAACATGTTTCCTGCCTCTAACGTGTCCAACCCCTTAATAATCTTATATGTTTACCAGATCTGGAGGTCTTGAGTACGGAGAGGCTGCAAAGACGCTGTTTATTACCTGGAGCAAAGGACATTACGGGATGACTATATCCCTGATGTTGAGATGCGGAGCGCCAGCAAGAGAGACTTTGAATTCCCCCAAGTCCATATGGACTGACTGTGAGCAGTGGGGGGCTTGGAAACTAGATCGGTATGATCTAGTCCTCTTGTTGGGGACACTGGAGAACACTTAATCCAGAGAATTAATGATCTGGGCAGAAGGTCACCGAATGAACTAATGAAGCACAAAAACATCTAACGAAGAATTAGTCTATCAGAATGATGATAGCACATTTATATCTGAAGAGAGAGATCTGCCACACATACCAAGTCCTGGTTAGATGTCAACATTTCTGAGCATCACACCCTTGAAAGGATAAGCTAGCCTTGGAAAGCATAAATAATTGCTAGGATGTTCAACGTGTTAGACCATGAGGAGACTTCACATCAATTTAAATGGTGTTCCAGGGCTACGGAAAATGATTTTATTTTTCTAAGTTAAAAAATAATGTTTTAGGAAGTTTTAGGAACTTTCTGCTCCAGTGGTGGAATCTAGGAAAAGTAGATATAACCATAAACTCAGACTTTGACCCATTCATGAGCCTCCCCTTGTGTTTCTGCATGACCTCTTACTTGCTTTGTATCACATATCCCAGTAACATGCAGTTACCTCTGCAAGCCTCTGCAGTTACTTGCTTGACTCTAGTTCCAACGTGGGACATGCTTTTGATGTTCCTGTGCATGCTGTAGATGTGGCCCATATCCCACTTCTGCTCTTGGCTGCCAATATGGGCATCTTCCATTTCATTTGAACATCCAGATCATGGATCGTATCCACTGGGATGCCATGTGCAAATCTACAAGCGCACTCAACATAGCCCTCATCCTTTGTGTCTGTGTCAAGCTGTATGTAAACACTGTATACACATACTCGAGTCAGGTCGAGTTTAATGTCATTGGTACAAGTACAGTGATGTACAGGTACAATGAAGTTCCTGCTACTCCAGTGTTGTGAAGGATGACACTGGCCGTGTTACTGAAGAACATTCTTTTCACTTGGACCATGACCCATCCCTCGCAGAATATTTGTGCAAAAGACCCAACTTTGACCACAAGTCATCCTGCCAACTGCCTGCCCCGAAGGTCCTGTAGTGGAAGACAGCGGATCCTATCACATGGTGCTGTGAGAAAATCATGTGGGGAATGCTACATTGCCAAATCCTACTAACATCTTGCTTGGCCGGTGGCAAGGACGGCCTATCCTGTCAGAGCACACTGACTGGTCGCAACATAGCCTGGTTCGGGAATTTGAATGCCCAAGAACAAAAGAGATTACAGAAGATGGTTGACATTGCCCGGTCCATCATGGGCATTGATCTCTCCAGTAGAGAATCTACTGAAAGCGCTGCCTCCAAAAGGCAGCTAATATCATCAAAGACCCACACCTGACCATACTTTCATCTCACTGCTACCATTAAGGAGAAGTTACAGGAGCCTGAGAACCAGGACCTCCAGTTTCAAGAACTGCTCCTTCCCAATACCATCAGACTCTTGAACCACACTACACAACACTAACCAGAAACCTCCATCAACAACGATCCACTATGGACATTGCTTAGGTTGTGCTACGTATATCAGGTTGTGCAATGGCCTGCTTACCAAGTATAGGAATTGATTATTGTATTTTTATTTGTTGTGTTGTTGCATTAACGTGTATGTAAAGCCACAACAAGTCAGAATTGTTCTGTTGCTGGTGCATATGAGAATTAAATACTCTTGACTCCTGAGGTCCTTCAAGCACAGAGTGCCAGTCCCACTGCACACTGGAGTCAAGGTTGCTGCAGTAAGCATGAGACAATCGTCCACCTGCTCATGGGCTGTTTCCCAAGAAAGTCATAGAAACAGCATGGCAATTGGCCCATCAGCCCAACTTGCCCACACCGGCCAGTATGTCTCATCTGCACTAGTCCCACCTACCTGAATTTGGCCAAGATCCCTCTAAACCTGTCCTATTCATGTACCTATCTAAATGTACCTGCTGCAACTCGTTCCATACACCCACCACCCTTTATGTGAAAAAGTTACCCCTCAAGTTCCTAGTAAATCTTTCCCCCCTCACTTATGTCTGATGGTTTTCGATTCCCCTATTCTGGACATGAGATTCTGTGCATCTACCTGATCTATTCCTCTTATGATTTTATACACCTCTGTAAGATCACGCCTCCTGCGCTCCAAGGAATAGAGTCCAAGCCTACTCAACCTCTCCCTTAAGCTCAGACCCTCAAATTCTGGCAACATCCTTGTAAATCCTCTCTGTACCCTTTCCAGCTTGACAACTTCAAGGGAGGCTGTGCAGTTGAATGCTGGAGTCCGAGAAATATAGTTAGGACCAGAGAAGTTTTGGACGTGGATATTGATCAGTTATTTTGATACGGGCTGTGTTAAAATTTGCAAACAAACTTAAAATATCTCTGTAAATACATTTCCAGATTTGATGCCATTGCCAGGAGATTTTGATTAAGTAACAGAATGGACTTAATTGCAGTGGATGAAATTGTGTCTTATGTTTGAGGTAGATCATTTAGGGTGGCACGCTGACACAGAGGTAGAGTTGCCACCTTCCAGTGCCAGAGTCCCGGGTTCGATCCTGACTATGGGTGGTGTCTGTACGGAATTTGCATGTTCTCCCCGTGACTGGGTTGGTTTACCCTGGGTGCTCCATTTTCCACCCACACTCCAAAGATGTACAGGTTTGTAGGCTAATTGGCTTCGGTATAGATTGTAAATTGTCCCTGGTGTGCAGGATAGTGCGAGAGTACAGGGATCGCTGCTCAGCATGGACTCAGTGGGCCGAAGGGCCCGTTTCTCCACTGTACCTCTCTAAACTCTAAATTTGGAGGGGATAAAGTAACAATTTTATTTGGGGAGAATAAATAAGTGAATGAAAAACAGAGGGATTTGAGACTTTGGACTTCCAACAGATTATATGCAGCATTTGGCATGCCTTAATTGGAACTCTGAAATGTTGAAGTGAAGATATCAAAAGGTGCATCCATACCAGATCATATGGTTACAGTTAGACTATCACATGCATTTAGGGATATCACAATATTGATTGAAAGATAAATTCAATTTATCTTTGGCCCACCGAGTCCATGCCAACCATCGATTACCAATGCACCCTAGTTCTGTTATCCCAATTTTTAATACATTCTCTACACACTGGTGGTAATCTACAGAGGCCAGTGAACCTATAAATCTACCTTCGATTTAAACCAGCACCTGCAGTTCTTTCTTACACAACCTGCAAACCCACACGTCTTTGGGATATGGGAGGAAACCGGAGCACCTGGACGAAACCCATCCGGTCGTAGGGAGAACATGCAAACTCCACACAGCCAGCTCAGTAGCAGAAGGATTCAGAAGGTATACTGCACATTCACTGTGCTGCTGTGAGAAACTTGTAAAACGTAAAGCAAGATTCTTTTTTTGTTTCACTCAATGAGATTGTGGAGTTTTTTTTAGATGTGTTTATCTTTATGACAGATTGGTTAAAAATCAACTGCTCCTATGATTTAGCAGAAATATAGGACTGAGAGCATGAGAATTGTACAATTCTAGACTAAAGAGACAATATTGAAGAATAGCTTGGTACGATTAGGATTCTGTTTGTGTGGAGGTGAATGCATTTAATTGGACTGAACATTTTGTGTTGCAATTTCTGAGCAAGTCTTTCATATTTGGATCTCATCCTCTTTGAAGTGTGTACCTTGTTGCCCCTTGGTGGCACTGTACATAGATTGAAAGACTTTTAAAACACTAAAATTAATATTTGCGACTGATGCCATTGTGCCAAACATTAGACCATTTGCTAATGGGCAGAGCCACCAACAGGTGGGCATAGGTGACCATTTGCTAATGGGCAGAGCCACCAACAGGTGGGCATAGGTGACCATTTGCTAATGGGCAGAGCCACCAACAGGTGGGCATAGGCACTGCAACCACTGCAAACAAATATTCCTGAAGGCTACATCTATGGGAAGAGAAACAGAGGGCGGCACGGTGGATCAGCGGTAGAGTTGCTGCCTTAAAGTGCCAGAGGTCCGGGTTTGATCCTGACTCTGGGTACTGTCTGTACGGAATTTATACGTTCTCCCTGTGACCGCGTGAGGTTTCCCCGGGTGCTACTGTTTCCTCACACACTCCAAAGACGTAGAGGTTTGTAGGTTAATTGGCTTCGGTAAAGATAGTAAACGGTCCCGAGTGTGTTAAGATAGTGTTAGTGTACGGGGATTGCTAGTCAGTGCGGACTCAATGAGCCGAAGGACCTGTTACCCCACTGTATCTCTAAACTAAACTAAGGGTCGCTGTTTCAGGTCGAAGATTCTTTGTTTTATGTGGCATGTCCTGCAGAGTATTTCCAGCATTGTCTGTATTCATTTCAGATTTCCAGCATCTGCAGTTTTTTTTAAATTTTCAAATTCCTGAAGACATCAGAACCACTGTCCAGAAGCTACATGGGATTGGGTAGGCACTGAATTCATTTTGGTAGTGGAGGATGTGTGATAACTGAGCTCCAGGGCCGGTTATATTTCTACATATGTTAGGAAACATATCAGTGCATGATTTTGCAAAATGAAAAGGAATTAAAGCAGATGTTTCCTATTTCTCTAACCAGTAACTTCCCAATTCAAAGAAAGGATTCGAACGCTGGCTCTAAACTGAAGAATAATATTTCCCTAAACAAAATCAATGAGTTGAACATACCTCCATGTGAATCCACACCTCCCCAAAGTGAGAAGATGGGCAGGAAGAGAAAGGTTTAATCTCTGTTTCGAGTAGAGTCATTGAATCACATAGCACGGATGCAGATTCTTTGGCCCATCCTGCCCACGCCATCCGTTCCATTGTCTTTATGATCGTCACATTTAATTCAACTTTGCCAGAACAGGCCTCCTTTCTGTTTCATCGGATGCATCAAAGAGTGAAATTGGTCAGAAAGGATCCTAAATCATTAAGATATTTGTCTGAATTTTACAGCAGTGCAACTAATGAAGCTGTTGTTTCACAGCTCCATTGACGTGGGTTCAATCCTGACCTTGGGTGCTGTATGTGTGGAATTTGTACTCTTCCCCTGTACCTGCATGGGGTTCCCCCAGCTCTGGCTGTTTTCTCCCACCTCAAAGAAAAATGTGCGTGTTAGATTAATTGGCCTCTGTAAAATGTGCAGATGTGCAGGTGAGAGGAAGAATCTGGGGGGAATTGATGGGAATGTGGGGAGAAGAAAGTGGGATCAATGTTGGGTTAGTGTAAATAGGTGATCATTGTGGACTAGGTGGGCAGAGGAGTCTATTTCTGTGCTCATACTTGAATGTTTAAGTGGAGATAAAATTATTTGTTTAAGTTCAGAAGAACTGCGTGTTCTAAGAAAGGGAAGCAACCAGTCTTCTGAAGGTTGGGCAACAAATTTTGGTTAATCATTTTTCTGTGAGGTGCTTTGGAAACTGCAAATATGATGAAATTGCAAGTTGTTATTTGGCCGACTTTAACTGATTCTGTTTTTTCTCTGCGCAGGTCAGACAGTATGTCGCAGGGGAGTTGAGCGACCATGTTACAAAATCGCCTACTACAAAGATGCTTCACGCCGGTTAGGGTTCAAGGAGGCGCAACATGCCTGTCAAAGCGATGGCGGGGTCCTGCTCAGCATTGAGTCAGAGAATGAGCAGCAGCTCATTGAGAAGCTGATCCAAGGCTTGTCTGCTGGCGATGGAGATTTTTGGATTGGACTCTCGCGGACAGAGAATGGCAGCGAGAGTTCAGCAGATTGTCCAAGCCTGTACCAGTGGCTGGATGGGAGCGATGCAAAGTTTAGGTGGGCATCCTTCTACCGTTCATAGAAGAAACAGCAAATATTGGAGTTATCATCAACCTTGTCACTGCTCTTATGCTATGTTCCACCATGTTTAGTTTAGTTTAGTTTTGTTTAGAGATGCAATATGGAAACAGGCCCTTCGACACCCCGATTCCACACCAGCCATCTACTACTACATCCTATCTTTGCCCCGCCCCCTCCCCTGACACCAGTCTGAAGAAGGGTCTCGACCCAAAACGTCACCCATTCCTTCTCTCCTGAGATGCTGCCTGACCCGCTGAGTTACTCCAGCATTTTGAGTCCACACCAGCCATCGATTACCCATTCCCACTAGTTCAATTTTATCCCACTTTCTCACTCCCAACACATTCGGAGCAATTTACAGAGGCCAATTAACCGACAAATGTGCACGTCTTTGGGATATGGGTGGAAACTGAAGCACCCGGAGGAAACCTATGGTCTCGCAGGGTAAACATGCAAACACTGCACAGACAGCAGCCGAATTCAGGATCAAACACAGGTCTCTGGTGCTGTGAGGCAGCAGTTCTACCAGTTGCACTACTGTGCTGCCCTTTTGCCAGCATGTTTTGTTCTTTATTCATTCTTAGAATGTCACTGGCAGTGCCAGCATTTATTGCACATTCTCAATTACCCTGAGAAGTTGGGGGTGGGTCTTAAACCAAAGATACTAGAAGAACAAGATGGACCACTCAGTTGAAATCGCCTATACTGAAGTGTAGCACCCAAAGAGCGTAACAGCCGCCATTTTAGTACGCAAAACCCACCATTCGCTATGCCTCTCACAGTGTAATCAGTGTTTTGGGGGAACAGTATGTGTGACGGTACCATTAAAATGCAGAATATATCTCATCTATCAATTCACAGGTTTTTGTTATTTTTCTTTTTAAATGTTTCTGCAAGTTTCTGACTACTAAAATGGCACCATGACATACTACGGTTTTTAGGGTCGAGTGGTCTATCTTGTTCCTCTAGTATCTTTGTCTTGGCTGAACATTCCAACTACAGCTGACTCTCCTCACATTCGGTTCTCTTTAGTCTCTGGGTTTTGCTCGCCTGCTCGCTCACTGAGTCCATCTTGGGATGGTGGACCAGTATAGGTCCGAGCATTTTATATTCTACCGAAGAATAGAGAAACAAGTCATCACAACTCAACATAAAGTAAGCCCAGCTCCCACTGTCATTAGACCCAGGAACTATTTGACTGGGAGTTAGAATCAGCGAGGAGAAGATGGAATCCCTGGAGTGAGTGTGTCCTCAATCTAAAGATTACATTCCCCTTGTTGCCCATTGTCCAACTGTCATAAGTTGACAATTGTCGTTTATTTTAGGTACTGGTATGTGGACGAGCCATCATGTGGCAGTGAAGTGTGTGTTGTGATGTATCACCAGCCCTCTGCATCTTCCGGCATGGGAGGGCCGTACTTGTATCAATGGAATGATGATCGATGCAACATGAAAAACAACTTCATCTGCAAGTATGCACCAGGTAACCCTGCAGTCTTGGGGAAACATTCAGCCAAGAGATCCGAATTCAGAGCTGTCTGTCCCAGGCCGTACGGGCAGCTAGCATGTCCATGCGCAGTTGCTGGCCAGAGAATCAGAGGCTCTCTCTCTCCTGCTCCGGAGTGACCAGATTTGGCATACAGCGCTGGCCCAGCTCTGGAGGGAGACTAGGCCTGTGGTGGAAGAAGCTTTTAAGGAGGTTCTAAAGGGGGTGTTTTGTCTTTTGTGGTGGTTGGTTCAAGAGTTGGGCTGGTACAAGTGAAACCAGCCCTCAGCAATTTCTGGCATGGAGGTGGGGAGATGAAGTGGCAGTGGTGGGAGGGGTAGGATCAGACCTGGGGGTGTGACAGGACTGCCGGTTCCTCTCTGGATCACACACCATCCTGACTGGTATATACTCCCAATGCTTCATCAAGGACTAAGGAAGGGGTTGATCTCTAGGGAAAGACTGAGGCTGAGCTGGAGAAGACACTTCTTTGCTGTGCCTGGGAGCGTCTCAGAGTCAGCTGTAGAAGGGGCTAATCCAAGGTTCACAGAGGTTTGAGGTGGTTTTGATAGTGGGTGGCTGGGCTATGAGGGAGGAGAGCCTTAGCTGGGAAGGGGATTTTCACCTGCTGATCTCTGATGCCAACTAGATTTATTTATTCAGTTATGAGTTGCGAGTATCACTGACAAGGCTGGCATTTATTTCTCATCCCTAATTGTCCATGAGTGTTGGGCCAACCTTTAGATCCACTGCAGTCCTACCGGTAAACATACTCCCACACTTGACTTGGGAGGCCCAGGATTGAGACCGGTGATGATGAAGGTTTGGTTATATACTTCAGAATCAGGATGGTGTGTAATTTTGAATGGAACCTGCAGGTGGTGGTGTTGCTATGTGCCTGCTGCTCCTGTCCTTCGCGGTCAATGAGTGTGCAGGTTTGTGAGGCACTGTTGGAATAATAACTGTAGTGTCCGTGTGTTTTTGCTCCTAGTTCGAGTCTCTACAATTCCGAGTCCAACCCTGACTCCTTCCCTGAATGGCACCCTAATTCCCTCTGGAGACAATAGATCTGATGCGGGTAAGAATCAATGTATTCACTGGTTGAGTGAAAAAGTTGGTGGGTGTGACTGTTTGAGGAACAAGGGAATGGCTTGGGGGTGAAAGATTGTCAGGGGAGGAGTTGGGTGAGCTGACACCATCGCGAACGGTGAAACGTTTTGTCTATGAATAGGTTGAGTGGGGGTATTGGTAATGGTTTATTATTGTCAGACACAAAGTGCTGGAGCGACTCAGTGGGCCAGGCAGCATCTCTGGAGAAAAGGAATAGGTGACATTTCGGGTCGCAACCCTTCTTCAGTGGTTCTGAGTCTGAAGAAGGGTTCCGACCCAAAACGTCACCTATTCCTTCTCCCTAGAGATGGTGCCTTAACCACTGAGTTACTCCAACACTTTGTCTCTATCTTTGGTATAAACCAGCATCTGCAGTTCCTTCCTACACATTTATTATTGTCGTCTATACCAAGATACACTGAAACTCTTGCTTTGCATGCTGTCCTGCAGGTTATCACCAAGCATGAGCACAATCGTGCCATCCATGAGTACACATAGGTGGCGATTTGAAAGAATGGAACAATTGTAGTGGATGTATGTAATTCCTTTGAGGCCAGCATGCAAAGAGTCGCCATAGATATTTAGATAAATCTTGTTTACCATGATTTTGTCATATAGATTCTCATCATGTAGATTTTGTGCACCTTGAAAGAGTGAAGTATTTCCCCTTTCTAATACTAAGAGGTAATGTTAACACAACACATCTATGGATGACATTACCATCTGATTTAACTCCTCCATCTCCTTTCCACTTTCACAAAACCAGAGATGTGACATGAAAATTGCTGAGGATTGCTGTGTCTACTGTGGATAGGGTGAGCAGTTTTAAATACCTGGGAGTCCACATCAAAGAGGATCTGACATGGACAACACACATTGCCGCACTGGTGGGTAAGGCAAAGCAGCGCCTTTACCACCTTAGACAGCTGAGGAAATTCAGAGTGTCTCTGAGGCTCCTTCAATGCTTCTACTCTGGGGCTGTAGAGAGCATCCTGTCCGGCAACATCACAGTCTGGTTTGGGAACAGCTTTGCCCAGGACAGAAAGGCCCTGCAGAGGGTAGTGCATTCGGCAGAACGCACCATGGGAACTACACTCGCCCCCCTGCAGGACCTATACATCAGGAGGTGCAGATCGAGAGCAAGCAAGATTATGAGGGACCCCTGCCACCCCAGCTGTGAAAACGGAGAGGATAAGACAGAGTTTCTTCCCTCAGGCCATCAGGACTGTTAACTATTATAACTCCAGGGACTAGATTTTGTCTTTTCTGTATTAACTTTAATTTATATGTTGTAACTGTAATTCTTTTTTTGCACAATCCGCAGGCATTGCCACTTTCATTTCACTGCACATAGTGTATGTGTATGTGACAAATAAACTTGACTTGACTTGACTCCATTGTAAATAGATTGCTTACCTGAAGAGTGGTAAAATGATGAAATCCCTATCACGTAATGTTGTGGAACAGGTTAGCACATGAGGGGAAATACTTCGTAGGATATGCTAAAGCTTCAGATCACAATGTCCAGGAGCAGACTTGCATGGAGATGCTTGTGTAGGGAAATAACTGCAGATGCTGGTACAAATCGAAGGTAGAGCAGCAACCCATTCCTTCTCTCCAGAGATGTTGCCTGACCCGCTGAGTTACTCCAGCATTTTGTGATACCTGCATGGAGATACTGCCTGTCCCGCTGAGTTACTCCAGCATTTTGTGTCTGCCTTGCATGGAGCAAGTCGAATCGTGGGTAGTTGGTGGCAAACGGTTTGATTTTGTCTTAAGTTTCTTGCCAGGGAAGATCTGTCTAATTTCTGACCAGCAGCCTGCATTGTTTCCATTGGGTACTGAGATCTCTCAGGATTAGATGACCCAGAACTGAAACATTACAGGCATCAGTAACCTTCACAGAATGCCCCAGACTTTCTGTCATTTATGTCCCAGATTTTGTTCCAATTAGTGATTATTAAGAAGTTTAATTGATTTTGAAAATTTAGTAAATTTACAAGATTATGTAAAGCATTCGCAAAGTTGAGGCAACTAGTTATTTGGATGAAGAGTTGCAAAACCAAGGCATACAAATTGCCAGCAAATCCTGCTACTGAAATGGTGGAAACACTCACCAGACCAAACAGCATCTGTGGAAAGGAAAACAAGAGTTAACATTTCAGGTTGAAACCCCTTCTTCACAACTGAAAAGTCAGAAAATACAAAGAGAGGTGTAAAGGCTGTGAAATACAAGTCACACCTGTCCATGCCGCCCGACAATCACCTGTGCACTAGTTCTATCTTACACACTAGGGACAATTTTCAGAAGCCAATTAACCTACAACCTCACACGTCTGTAGAGTGTGGGAGGAAACCGGAGCACCAGGAGAAAATCCACGCGGTCACAGGGAGAACCTCCAAACTCCATACAGACAGTACCCATAGTCAGGATCGAACCCGGGTCTCTGGTGCTGTAAGGCAGCAACTCTACCGCGGCACCATTGTCTCATCATCTGAGCAGAAACAAATTAATTGAGGGACTGGGAGAGTGGAACGGAGTCCTTACAGAAAGCATAGCGGCTGATAGTATAGTTGAGACAGCTGTGTCAGTCTATTTGCTTGCAATGGAAATTTACTGTTAACCTTTCTCCTGAAATGGATACAGAGAGCGAAAGAAAGAATCAGGGATGAATTTTTCCATCTGTAATATTAACTATTTTTTTTCTCTTTTCACAGACACTCTATGAGCTGCTGGGTATTTCCAACATTTCCCTTTTAGTTTCAGTTCTCAACAAAAGCTCTGACCTACATTATACCCTGTTTACTCACTCTCTTGCCCTCATTAATTTACCAATCCCTCCTCCACCTTCTCTGCAACTTTTAACCACCTGGACTGTTCTTGTGGTTTTCCTCGTTCCATAGATGCTGCATGACCTGCTGAGTATTTCCAGCATTTCCAGTTTTATTTTGGATTTTCAACATCTGGAGTGTTTTGACTTTAGTACAATTTAGCGATCAACAAAACAATAAGAGGGGGAAATCTTTCCAAACCTTTACATATGAAGTAATGAGAGAGAAAGGTTTGAGCAACATAGTGAGAATGGTAATTTATTCACTGCAAGAATGGCAATTTAAAGAATGGTCACAAGGTGAAACGTCACCTATTCCATTTCTAAACCAACATCTGCAGTTCCTTCCTACACATGCTGGTTTATTAATTCCACAAACCTCTAAGTTGCACTGTAAATCCAGAGCACCGACTACCCTTTTCCAACCCCTCTGTTTGTGTCAGTCAACTATGCACCAGAGTACATGTTACATTTAGCAAGCGGTAATATGTAGCTAATGCACAAAGGTGGCTGGGACTGTAGCAGGAAGTACAGCAGCCTTAAGAAGTATCCAACTTCCTATTCTTTAAATACTGAGCCCGAACTGAGCAAGGATAATGGCAGAACCTACATTTATTTGCTTTTAACGTTTTTTTCTAGATGAATCAGGAGTTCCAGCTACTGAGGGCGAGGAGGACTCACCTGTAATTATTGGCAAATCAGAAGGTAACTATGGAAATACTGAGCAGCATGGGATGTGAATCATCATCCACTGCATGCTCTGAACGCGATACGATGGCATAACCTACTTTACTGAACTTTGGAAATTAAGTGCAGTGCACACACAGTATCTTCTTGGGCTACTGGCTTCTGCCTTCTGTGTTTAATGCGGAGTTTTACTGCACTAATCCCGTGAAGCTCCTTTCAATGAAAGGACTCACCAATCTGTGGTGGAAGTGACTCTTGGTCGAAGGACTGTTGGCATCATCTATCTAGTGTTTTAAAACACTTTTTTTAATGTACAAGCCATTTCATCAGTGCTACTCTCCCTGCTAGCGGAAGGCATTGACACTAAAATTGGGTTCAAACCCTAAAATTGGGTGACAAAGACCAAAGGCACGGAATCCTGTTGTGGCACAGGTCCTCTGCTCAGCTAAAGGTGCTGACTTTCATTGGACTTGAGTCATCATCTCTGCTGGACCCACAGATGTAAACTCTGTCCCTATACCTCCTCACTCATCTCCATCCGGGGACCCCAGCAGTCCTTCAAGGTGAGACAGAGGTTCATGTGCACCTCTCCTATCCTGATATACAGCATCCGGTGTTGCCAATGTGGCTCACTGTACATCGGCAAGACCAAGCGTAGACTCGGCGACCGCTGAACACTTGTGCTCAGTCTGCCAAGGCCTACTGGATCTCCTGGTTGCTAACCATTTTAACTTTTCTTCCCATTCCCAGACTGACTTTTGTGTCCTGGACCTCCTCCACTGCCAGAGGGAGGCCAGTCACAAACTGGAGAATCACCAACTCATATTCTGCTTGGGTACCTTACAACCCAACGGTATGAACATAGATTGCTCCAATTTTAGGTAACCTCTCACAAACATTATAGACAATAGACAATAGGTGCAGGAGGAGGCCATTCGGCCCTTCGAGCCAGCACTGCCATTCAATATGACCATGGCTGATCATTCTCAATCAGTACCCCATTCCTGCCTTCTCCCCATACCTCCTGGCTCTGCTATCCTTAAGAGCTATATCTAGATCTCTCTTGAATGCATTCAGAGAATTGGCCTCCACTGCCTTCTGAGGCAGAGAATTCCACAGATTCACAGCTCTCTGACTGAAAAAGTTTTTCCTCATCTCAGTTCTAAATGGCCTACCCCTTATTCTTAAACTGTGGTCCCTTGTCCTGGACTCCCCCAACATTGGGAACATGTTTCCTGCCTCTAACGTGTCCAACCCCTTAATAATCATACATGTTTTTCGATAAGATCCCCTCTCATCTAAATTCCAGTGTATACAAGCCTAGTCGCTCCAGTCTTTCAACATACGAATGTCGCAGGAATCCTGAATTCTTTTTTTTGCTCCATAATCTGAAATTCCTGAAGATGGTTCAAGAGACCTTTGTCAAAACCCCGGCCCTGGCTGAGTTCAGTTGGCTTAGCGTTAACCCAAAACCATCTATCTCAAGCAATGTAGAATGTATCCTTTATTGGCTGAGGCAAGGTTGATAAGGGCAGAGAACAAATGCTGGATGGATAAACAGTGACAGCTAAACCATGGCTTGTGTACTGTGTACAGTTGTGGTTGCCACATAAGAAAAAAAGAGGTGGTTGACCTGGAGAGGATGCAGGGAGGGTTTAAGGGGACGTTGCCAAGTCTGGAGAATTGCAGCTTTTGTGGAAAGACTGGGTGGGCTGGGGTGGGCTGGGGGTTCCTTGTGTTTGGATTGTGAAGGTTCAGGGGCAGAATGTAAAATTATTTTAAGTAAATGGGAAGGATCTGTTTTCCCGAGCAAGGGTGATTCGTGGGATAATTGGAGGAAGGAATTTGTGGAAAATGTGAAAAAAAAAAGATTTTTGCAGAAGGTGGTGGAGGTCCAGAACACTGAGTGGAAAAGCGGTCAAGATAGTGAACTTCACAATTGAAAAGTGCACCGATTATACTGGAGGACCTGTGACCAGCAGGGCTGTGTCAAGTACTGGAGGGTGCCGTTAGTTTGGGATAGTTATTTCAGGCATGATGGGCCAAGTGACTTCCCATATGTACAAACATTTCTAAAGTTCACTTTCAGTTTGAATATTTCAAACAAGATGCACGTGCTCTATCCTGGTCACTAGGTTTCAAAATGTCAGATTTAACTTTGTAATTGGAGCATTTATTTTCTGCAGGCAATTCTCTCAACATCATCTACATTATCATTCCAATGATCCCCCTGCTCCTCCTGCTGCTGGTCTCCAGTGCAGTCTTTTGTTTCCGTTTCTTTGTGAGAAGGTAAGTTGGAAATAGCAGGTGGCCCGGACACTGACAGACCACCACTCCATGGTGACAACCCAGGGTGACGGAACCCTGATGTCATGGTGATGCACCACCCAATGTCACAGTGACAGACCACCCAACCCGACGGTGATGGACCCACCTAATGTCACAGTGACAGACCTCCCCCCAGCCCCATGGTGACAGACCACCTAACTGCACGTGATGGACCACCCGAAGTCACGGTGATAATCCACCCAACCCTGTAGTGACAGGACCCAACCCCATGGAGGCAGAGACCCCAACCCCTTGTGATGGACCACCCAACGTCACGGTGATAATCCACCCAACCCCGTAGTGACAGGACCCCCCCCCCAAGCCCATGGAGCCAGAGACCCCAAGCCCACGTCATGAACCACCCAACGTCATGATGATGGATCACCCAACATCACATTGACAACCCACCCCATGTCACAGCATCAGACCCCTTGGTGACAGACCACGCAATGTTACAGCAACAGACCACCCAGTATCATGGTGATGATCCACCCAACTCTACAGTGACGGACACCCAACCCCACGATGCTGGACCACCCAACCCCACCGCGAGGGAAAACCCAACGTCAGCATCAGTGTGAATTCAGTGACTTCCCCTGCCTCTGCCTTCCTTCCTCTACCACTGGGAGGGGCTGCTCAGTGTGAGAAAGGGAAATGCAATCCAAATTTGTCACAGTCTGGCTTGCAGTTCAAGTTAACGATTTTATTTTAAGGAGGAAGGAAAGAAGTGAGAATGTTGTGAAAGAGCACAGCTTCTGGATGGAGCCTGTCAGAACCCAGTCACCCAACCTGGAGATTTATAACATCATCAGAAAGCAGTCAGAGGCAGACTTGACTGGAACTCGACCTCACATTAACAACACATCCTTCCGCACCACTCCAGCTAATCGAGGCTTGCACAGTCTCTCTGGAGAGTATGATAATGTTGACAGCCACTGCTCTGAGAGCGGCTTTGTGACTAATGATATTTATGAGTCTTGCAGTGACCAAGCATCAAGAAGCAGAGAATCAGGTTGGGTCGAAAACGAGATCTACGGCTACTAGGAGTCTGCAGGGTCCAGTTGTGAGGACCAGATTGTCCAGGGACCGTTTCCCCTCAAGGTGACCCAATCCTCGCTGGACAAAATACTCTATTCCTTTTGCTTCCATGCAACAGGACACAGAGAGAAACCCCCGATCAAACAGCGATCATGAAAGGTGACACTTGACAACCAGCAAGACTATCAGTGAACAATTGGACCCGGGGGCTCCAACCCACTTGCACGTCAACAGCACCTCAGGGCTGTCCCAGAGAGGTGGCCGAGTGTCAGTGAGGGAGATGTGGTCTCATGATCGTATTCATGTCAGCATGTGAACACGTCCTCCTTTCGTCTCCAGCATATCACTGAATGTGTCCCCGCTCTCTCAGCAGGGAAAGCATGATTCAAGTCCATCTCCACATATTGCCTGACACAATGTCCACACACACTGCATATTTAAGTCCATCAATACAAATGTTGACCAGAGCTCTCTCTGAACTTTGTCCACCGTATTAAATGCTGGAACTCTCGTTAAATACACAGAACCTCTTCTGGAGCACCTCAAGACTGACCTTCAACCTGTGAGAGGAAGTCACAGCATGTTGCTAATTCCTCCTGAATGGAAGTATTTTCCAGATTTTTGATCAAACTTGCAATGCCTGTTCCAGTTATAAATCATAGTCTTTGCCACTGCAAATGTGTCCGTGATCTCTGCAAACCCAATGCATTCTGCTCAAATCTTGCAAAATAGAAAATTATTCTCAAAATCAGCTTGTCTAGACCCATACAGATTGATTGTGGTGGAAGATCAAAAGTTATTTGGCACAACTTTCTGACACATTGGACCAATTTGGCTGTGTGTAGTGGGCACTTGCCCATAGATTCTGTTGGTTTTGTTCTGCAGGTTATTGTAATCATCACCGCATCTTCCACTTGGCTTGTAGGAGCCAGGTGACCAGCACTGTGTTTCCTTAACCAGTTACTGAAGGGTCGCGAATGAGCAGCACAAAGTCTGAAAGTGTAAATGTAAGAATATTTGATGCACAGTCAAATCAGATACTTTTAAAATATTTTTGTGGGATATATATATATATATAGATATATATATATATATATATATTCCATGTAAGGCCATCATGTAATGCCCTTCTTTGAACTGCCCTTGAGAAAGTGATGATGAACTGCTGCCTTCATTTTGTAGTCTGTGTGGTGAATTTCACTGCCATTTTCTGCAACTGTGTGGCTTGCTAGGTAATTTCAAGGAGCAGATATTGATCAGGAATCATAAAAGGCCAGACCATATGAGGGAGGCGGGTATCTTTCCTGGTCTTTAGAGAACCAAATGGGCTTTTATGAAACTTCAGTTGTCTAATACTTACCATTAATGATTTTATCTTCTTATTCCACATCCTTCTATTAATTAAATTCAAGTTCTCCAGGTGCCTGTGGGATTTGAACACCTCTCCACATTCAAGCCTTCCGATTATGAGCCCAGTAATTTAAAACTAAAGCACCAAATACCGATAGTAAAAGCGCAAAACAGTGTGAAGAAAAAACACCAGAAGAAAAAGTAAAGCAAGATATTTTTGTTTTGTTTAAAAAAAATCTCCAATGATAATTAGTATCTGAAAGAATGGGACTCCATACAGAATTTTCAATGCCAAATGAACCTGATATCAAATTTTGCACGATGATTATTAGACTGGGGTAGACAAATCCTAGCTTCCTATGGCAAGTTTAATTTGTATCTATATAATCACACAGTGCAGTAAATGTGAGCGGTTTGTAGTCTAAGCTATCATTTTTGAACAATTTATGCTGAAATAATGCACCTCAGTAACACAAACTTTTGGTATGTCACAGTACATGTGTATTCACTGGACATTGTTCAACTCATGCAAAGATATTGGTGATGACTGTTAACCACATTCTTACCTTTACAGAAAAATTCACAAATTCTTCAACAGACTATGAAGCGATCAGATTGCATGCTTTACAAATGTGAATACTGTATTGTTGAAAATTGCAAGATTTGTATCATCATTAGACTTTGTACCTGTACAGATATAGCTAATGAACTGTTTGAGATGTGTATATGATATGATTTGGTTTTGTTCCATTGATGTACAATGTGATCATTTTCTGATTGGGCTGTGTTATCACGAAGTCACCTTAATGTGATAATCAAAATTAGAAAACTCAACTGTATGTTTTTAATTAACTTTACCAGATCTTGGCATCTTCGCCAAAGTCAGCACTGATTGCCCATCCCCAGTGACCATTGAGAAGGTGGTGGTGTGCCACCTTCTTGAATCACTGTGGTGTTTCTGGTAATAGCTCTCCCATCGCGCAGTTGGTCCAGGCGTTCCAAGATTAAATCTGGTGAATTGAAGGACCAGCAATATACATAAGAAAAAAACTGCAGATGCTGGTTTAAATCGAAGGTAGACACAAAATGTTGGAGTAACTCAGCGGGTCGGGCAGCATCTCGGGAGAGAAGGAATTGTTGTAGTTCGTGACCTATTAACAGAAAGTCAGACAACTGAGTTTGTTTAACCTCTTTATTGTACTCACCCAGGTGGGAGAGAGCCTAGGCACGGGAGCGTTCAGAAACGCTCAGGCAGCTAGTGTCACCTCTCCCTCTGAAAACTCACATACACACCCACTTTATACCCGTAATACATGTGCCAGTACGATTCCATCGCTGCCTTATATGGCAAGTTTACAATGTCCCATATATTTTATGTGTCCTTCGGGACTTATGTGCCTTCCGTGTCTGTCGTGAGCTATGTGTCCTCTCCATTCTTGGGAACAAGGGGCAGTCCATGTGGCAAGATGTTCTTCTTAACAGATCAAAGCTTTGAACACCGGTTGCTGATATCAGACGGATGCGATCAGCCATAAAACATGCTACGTGTTGACAAGCAGGATGCCTCAGCGATTTAACCAAGCTGGAACATTTTACACTCTTGCAATAGCACCTACATAGCTGCTTACCTAATGTTAACCCTTACAGAATGGGTGACGTTTCCCCATTCCTTCTCTCCTGAGAAGCTGCCTGACCCGTTGAGTTACTCCAGCATTTTGTCTCTACCAGCAAAATATATCCAAGTTAAGATGGTGTGTGATTTGAAGGGGAACCTGCATGGGGTGGGGCTCTTGTGGGCTTGCTGTTATTGTGCTTGGAGGTTTTATAAGTCTTGGATAGGGAGATGCAAGTAGCTGCAGTCTATTTTGCAGATGGTAGGCTCCGTAACCATTGTGTGTTAACGGTGGAGGGAATAAATGTGTAAGGTGGTTAGGTGCTAGTAAAATGGGATGCTTTGTCGTGGGCAGTGACAAGTTTCTTGCAAGTTGGTACTACATTTATCTTCCACATTGAAGGTATTCCTTCGTGCTCCTGGTTTGTACTTTGTAGATGATGGAAAGATATTGAGGGATCAACTTTTTTGATATCACATGGAGTGAACCAAGTTGGTTAGAGACTGGCTGTTATAATGTTGGGTATCTCAGGAGGAAGCCATGATGGGTCACCAATTTAGCATTTCTGGCTGCAAAAATACTGTGACCGTTTCATCCTTGTATGTAGCACTCAAATACTGGGTACCACCATCGCTGAGGACAGTGTTAGGTTCTGAGGCATACAGGAACTGGACTCAAACGCACGACTCACACACAAGAGTCAATTTGGAGAAAAAAAAGGCGTTCTTTAATTTCCAAATTAAAGAACACTGCGATACAAACCAAAACCCTAAACTTACTTAGCTACAAAAACATTAGTTACAAAGTACTAGGATACTCACTAACTATACTAACTCACTAGCTTGACAAGAACTTGGAAACAATGCGGGTAAGTCGAGAATCAATGACCGAGAGCACATGAATCACAAGACGAACTGGCACAGGACAAAGGGAGGTGTGGACTATATATACATGAGGTAAGGGCACACAGGTGGAAACAATCAAGGCGGGGCTGACAATTATAATGGCAGGAAGTCAAGGGACCTGAAATGAGATAAGAGGTAAGTTTCACCTTAAAACAGGAAGTGAGCACAAGACTTGACATGAGTGATTTTAACTTGAGGAACCGCACTAAGGACAAGACGTGGACATGACGTGACATGGGAATCTAAACACAGAACATGACACAAGACTAACAGATATGACGGGACATTACAGTACCCTCCCCTTTAGGACCGACTCCTGACGGTCCAGGCTGGTCAGGATGAGTCTTGTCAAAGTCCTTGATCAAAGTCTTGTCCGAAATGAAGCTGGCAGGAATCCAGCACCTCTCCTCAGGACTGTAGCCTTCCCAGTCGACCAGAAACTGGCGACCGCGACCTCTCTTGCGGACTGCAAGAAGTGCCTTAACTGTGTAGACCGGACCACCGTCGATGGGCCAGGGGGGTGGAGGGGGCTTGGAGGCGGGCACAAGTGCACTTTCCTTGACCGGTTTTATTTTGCTGACGTGGAATGTAGGGTGAACCCTTAATGACCTGGGGAGTTGTAGACGGACCGAAACAGGGTTAATGACTTTCGAAATGGGAAATGGACCCACGAGCCTTGGAGCCAGCTTTCTGGCGTGGATGTGAAGTGGCAAGTCTTTTGTAGACAGCCATACCTTCTGGCCTGGGCGATAATGCGGAGCGGATTTGCGGTGGCGGTCGGCTGCCGCTTTCATCCGGGACTGACCCCGGAGTAGAACCCTCCGAGCTCCGTCCCAGATTCGGCGACAGCGTCGGATCATGGCGTGGGCAGAAGGCACCGTCACCTCACCCTCATAAGCCGAGAACAAGGGGGGCTGATAGCCGTAGGCACACTGGAAGGGTGTGAGTCCCGTGGCAGCCATAGGAAGCGTGTTGCGTGCGTACTCGACCCAGATGAGATGGTTGCTCCAGGTGGTCTGGTTCTGCGCGACCAGACAGAGCAGGCAGGTCTCGAGCTCCTGGTTCATCCGCTCAGTCTGGCCATTGGATTGCGGATGGTAACCAGAAGACAGGCTGACGGTGGCACCTATGAGGGAACAAAACTCACTCCAAAACTTGAACACAAACTGAGGGCCTCGGTCCGAGACAATGTCTGTAGGGAAACCATGGATACGGAAAACGTGAGGCATCATTACCTCTGCCGTCTCTTTGGCAGAGGGGAGATTGGCCACAGCGATAAAATGTACCAACTTTGAAAATCGGTCTACCACCGTCAGGACAGTTGTGTTACCTTTGGAGGCCGGCAACCCAGTAACAAAGTCAATAGAGATGTGGGACCAGGGCCTCTGAGGGACTGAAAGTGGGTGCAGCAGGCCCGCTTGGGCTTGTCTGGAGGGCTTGCTCCTTGCACAGACAGGGCAGGCGGCCACATATTCAGCTACATCCTTCTCAAGTGAAGGTCACCAAAAACGCTGTTTAACCACAAAAACAGTTCTCTTGGCACCTGGATGGCATGTGAGCAGGGACGTGTGAGCCCAGTGGATTACCTGGGGGCGCAATGTCACAGGAACAAACAAACGGTTAGTAGGACAGCCACTCGGTGCTGGAGTCTCATCATTAGCCTGCTTCACATCTGTTTCGATCTGCCAAGACACCGCTCCTACCACACGGTTAAGTGGCAGGATGGGTTCGGGTTCTCTGGTATCAGGTTCAGGGTCATAAAGTCGGGACAGGGCGTCTGGTTTTGTGTTCTGGGAACCGGGCCTGTAAGACAGAGAAAAGTTGAACCTACTAAAAAACAGAGTCCATCTGGCCTGACGTGAGTCGAGTCTCTTGGCTTTACGGATGTATTCCAGGTTCTTGTGATCTGTCCATACCAGAAAAGGCTGCTCGGCCCCCTCCAGCCAGTGCCTCCACTCCCCCAATGTGGCTCTGACCGCCAGCAGTTCTTTGTTTCCGACATCGTAATTCTTTTCTGCGGGGGTCAACTTACGTGACAGGTAGGCGCAGGGATGAATCCGGTTGTCCTCCGCTCTCTGGGAAAGTACCGCCCCAATCCCCTCGTTGGAGGCATCCACCTCCACAATGAACTGTCTCTGGGGATCTGGGATGGTCAGAACAGGAGCGTTGGTGAACAATGTTTTGAGGCGCTGGAAGGCGGCTTCGGCCTGAGGATTCCACTGGAACTGGGTCTTGGAAGACGTGAGAGAGTGCAGAGGAGCAGCAACAGCACGGAAGTCTCTAATAAAACGTCTGTAAAAGTTGGCAAATCCGAGAAACTGTTGCACCTTCTTTCTGTTAGTGGGGGTGGGCCAATCGGCCACCGCACTGACCTTACCAGGGTCCATCTGGATGTGGTCGGCCGATATAATGTAGCCCAGAAAGGACATTGTGTCTGCGTGGAAGTCGCACTTCTCGGCCTTCACATACAGACGGTTAGCTAGGAGCTTCTGCAACACACACTTGACATGACGCTCATGAGACTGTATGTCTGGAGAGAAGATAAGAATGTCATTAAGGTAGACAAAAACACACTCATTGAGAAATTCCCCGAGGACCTCATTCATAAAAGCTTGGAAGACTGCGGGGGCATTGGTTAACCCGAACGGCATCACCAAATACTCGTAGTGCCCGTTAGGGGTGTTAAACCCAGTTTTCCACTCATCCCCCTCTCTGATTCTCACTAGGTGGTATGCATTCCTTAAGTCTAGTTTAGTGAATACTTTGGCTTTGTGCAACAGTTCAAAAGCAGGACATCAAAGGAAGTGGGTTTATTCACAAAATGCTGGAGTAACTCAGCAGGTCAGGCAGCATCTCGGGAGAGAAGGAATGGGTGACGTTTCGGGTCGAGACCCTTCTTCAGAAGTGGGTAACGATTCTTGATCGTAATCTCGTTTAGGGGGCTGTAATCTATGAAGGGACGAAGTGACCCATCTTTCTTGCCCACAAAGAAAAAACCCGCGCCTGCTGCCGAGGAGGACGGGCGAATAATGCCCGTCCTCAGGGAGGACTCAATGTACTCATCCATCGCCTTCCTCTTGGGGCCGGATATGGAGTACAGTCGCCCCTTGGGAATAGGGGCCCCCGGCAGCTGGTTGATAGCGCAGTCGAAAGGTCGATGAGGAGGTAGGGTGGTGGCCCTGGACTTGTTGAACACCTCCTTCAGTTCATGGTAACAGGGTGGAACCTTCGACAGATCGGGATAGTCATCATCATCATTAGAAATCTTTATTTCTTCAGATTTAAGAACATTTATTCCCAAAACCGCCCCGATCTTCCCGTAACTCACCCCTTTGTTCACTGGTTCAACAAGACATGATTGTGTGCACTCAACCCCCCATCGTCTGATCTTACCAGATCACCAATCAATCTGATGATTGTGTTTCTGCAGCCAGGGGAAACCAAAGACCAAGGGATGTTGAGCTGAGTCAAACAAGTGAAAAGACATTATCTCCACATGGTTAGCATTGAACATGACTGTGACAGGTTCTGTACGATGAGTTATCTCAAACAACTGACGTCCATCTAAAGCGCTCACCATAATAGGTTGCAACAAGGGCACAGATTTAACCTTACATGATCGAGCTAGAGTCCAGTCCATGAGACTCTCGTCGGCTCCGGAGTCGATCAAAACCCCCCGAGTCACAATTTGCTGATTCAGAGTGAGGGTTACCTGTGTCAGAGGTCGAGGAGGTAAGTCCGAAATGGGGAATTGGCTCACCAGTGTCCTCCTTTTCACTGGTGAGCCACCCCTTTTACCGAGCAGTCGGCCAGACGGTGTCCTTGTTGACCGCAGTAAAAGCAGGCTCCGTCCTTCAGGCGGCGCTGTCACTGCTCCGGAGTCAGCCTGGTCCGTCCTAGCTGCATGGGTTCCTCCGACGGCTGAGAGGGCGCTGTTTTCTCCGGCCAGCGATGGACAGGGAACGATGACTTCTTCGGTGTGAAGGACCCGGAGGAGCGCCCCTGGTGATGGGGAGGACGATCAGCAGCCTGGTGTCTTTCCTTTTCCTTTATCCTGTTATCGACACGAGTAGCTCTGGTAATTAATGTCTCTAGATCACTGGGTAACTCAAAAGGTGAAAGTCTGTCCTTTATAGCCTCCGACAACCCATTCATGAATGCATCCACTTGTGCAGGCATATTCCACCCACTGTCTGCTGCAAGGGTTTGGAAGTCAATGGCATAGTCTATCACTGGGCGAGTGTTCTGTTTTAGCTGCAGTAAGACTCGGGAAGCTTCCCTAGCAGAGGAAATGTGATCAAAAATACTGCTAAATGTTCTTTGGAAGAGGTCTAGATCCTGGCAGACTGTGGAGCCCCGAGACCACTCTGCAGTGGCCCATGCTGCGGCTCGTCCCGTCAAATGGGACACAATAAATGCTACCCTGGCCTGGTCTGAGGGGAAGTGTGCAGGGTTATGCTTGAAGTGGAGATCACATTGTACAAGGAATGATCTACAATTCTCAGAGTCTCCAGAGAACTTATCTGGTGAAGCCAGGCGTAGAATCAGCGTGGGGTTCGCAGGTGTGGCCGGAACAGCAGGCGGATGGCCGGCTGGAGGTTCAACGTGAGCCAGTGGAGAAGCTGCCGAGGTTGGGTCGAGACGAGCCAGAACCCGATGGAGTTGTACAGCGAGGTGGTTAATCTGGGTCGTCACTGATGACTGGAACTCGCCTTGTCTATCGTTCAGCTCACGCACCCCGTGACTGACTGAGCGCAGCTGCTCCTCCTGGTGCTGGATCTTAGTGCCCTGGTTGGCAAGGGCTGATTTCCAAATCTTAGAGTCGGCTGAGTCCATATTATGGCCAGTTCGTTCTGTTAGGTTCTGAGGCACACAGGAACTGGACTCAAACGCACAACTTACACACAAGAGTCAATTTGGAGAAAATAAAGGCGTTCTTTAATTTCCAAATTAAAGAACACTGCGATACAAACCAAAACCCTAAACTTACTTAGCCACAAAAACATTAGTTACAAAAATACTTACTAGGATACTCACTAACTATACTACGCTTGACAAGAGCTTGGAAACAATGCGGGTAAGTCGAGAATCAATGACCGAGAGCACATGAATCACAAGACGAACTGGCACAGGACAAAGGGAGGCGTGGACTATATATACATGAGGTAAGGGCACACAGGTGGAAACAATCAAGGCGGGGCTGACAATTACAATGGCAGGAAGTCAAGGGACCTGAAATGAGATAAGAGGTAAGTTTCACCTTAAAACAGGAAGTGAGCGCGAGACTTGACATGAGTGATTTTAACTTGAGGAACCGCACTAAGGACAAGACGTGGACATGACGTGACATGGGAATCTAAACACAGAACATGACACAAGACTAACAGATATGACGGGACATTACAGACAGGGACATTTGCAGAGCCTTCTCCTCCATTAGCTGCTTAGTTGTCCACCACTGTTCATGACTAGAGAGACTAGATACCTGCAGATGATGGGAATCTTGATTAAATGCTCATTGCTGGAGGAACTCAGCAAACCGGGCAGCATCTGTGGAGGAAAAGGGCAGATGACGTTTCGGGTCGGGACCCCTCTTCAGACATTCACAACAAGTTGTGATAGGACTGCAGAACTGTGATCTGATCCAATGGCTGTAAAATATCGTAGCTGTGGGTATTGCATGATGTTTTGCTGTTTAACTTGCATGTATCCCTTTATGGAGAGATATGGATCACATTCAAGCAGAGAACATTCATTTAACTTGGCATCATATTGTGGGTCAATGGGCATTGTGGGCCAATGGGCATTGTGGGTCAATGGGCATTGTGGGTCAATGGGCATTGTGGGCCAATGGGCCTGTTCCTGTGCTGCACCATTCTATGTTCTATCTGGTTCAGCTTCACCAGGCTGGTGCCCCATCTTTGGCTATGCCAGGATCTGCTTTTCCTGTACACAAATCCTGACATTCCTAGCTGACAGATGGAATGTACCAGACGTGGTGATCACTGCACCCCACTTCCAAAGTGCAGATTTATGAAAGCGTTGTACAATGTGCCGCATTACACACCTGGAGCAGAAGTCCAAGCGTAAAGTATCATCTTCATCAAGAGGGCACGCTCCACTGAGTTGTGTGCTGTTACCATTGTGCTGGCTGATGGAGTTTGAGCTGGCCAATGGAGCTTGTGCTGGCCGATGGAGTTTGTGCTGGAATTGAATTCCACCTCTGGTCCCACACTCTGCTCCTTACAGACTCAGGTTCGATCCTGACTACGGGTGCTGCACTGTAAGGAGTTTGTACGTTCTCCCCGTGACCTGCGTGGGTTTTCTCCGAGATCTTCGGTTTCCTCCCACACTCCAAAGACGTACAGGTATGTAGGTTAATTGGCTGGGTAAATGTAAAAATTGTCATAGTGTTAATGTGCGGGGATCGCTGGGCAGCACGGACTTGGAGGGCCGAAAAGGCCTGTTTCCGGCTGTATATATATGATATGATATGATATGATGATCAGAAGACATACCTAAACAGCCTCGGAGAGCTACAATGCAGAGCAGCAGGCTAAGTGATAGAGGAACCATTTGATAAACATAGTTTAGTAATTCAACTCAATTTCAGCAGTCCTGCCTCATTAAGCTGCAAATGGGGGTGGATTATTACACAGCTCCTAGGTTAAGACAACTTGTTAATCTATCCATCTTCAACAATGTCTGAGTGCAACATTTGGGGGACAAGAAATATTTGCAATCCTCTTCAGCTAGAACTGCCCTGCATGAACTTCTCCACCTCCTGATGGGGCCCCCACTATCACGGAAGGCAGTCTTAAGGCAAATTGATCCATTCCACAAGATATCACGAATGGCTGAAAACACAGGACAAAGCAAAGACTTCATTGCAGCCTCGGTCTGCAGGAGCTGAATTCCAGAGGTGAGATGACAATGACAGCCTCTTGACACCAGAGAGCCTTGGTAAAACTGTAATCATTAGGAATAAACCTTTCTCTTCACTACAGAAATCACACCGAGCACAAAGACAACTCTTCACTACAGAAATCACACCGAGCACAAAGACAACTCTTCACTACAGAAATCACACCGAGCACAAAGTAAGATGGTTGTCATACACTATCTCAACTCCCAGGATGTTGCTATTGGAGTTCCTCGGGTCTCCATTAAGAGCCCCATCAGCTCAGCTGTTTCACCAAAACCCTCTCTTCATCAATAGGCTAGAAACAGAGATGTCTGCTAATTTGGGATAGTATTCCACCCCACAGCTTTTGTGCCTGTTCAGATATGAAGCAATCCATGATCACATTAATGACTTGGATGAAGGGATTAAAAGTACCATTAGCAAATTTGCAGATGATACAAAGCCGGGTGGTAGTGTGAACTGTGAGGAAGATGCTATGAGGTTGCAGGGTGACTTGCGACAGGTTGTGTGAGTGGGCGGATGCATAGCAGATGCAGTTTAATGTGGGTAAGTGTGAGGTTATCCACTTTGGTGGTAAGAATAGGAAGGCGGAGTATTATCTGAATGGTGTCAAGTTAGGAAAAGGGGGCATACAACGAGATCTGGGTGTCCGAGTGCATCAGTCACTGAAAGGAAGCATGCAGATACAACAGGCAGTGAAGAAAGCCAATGGAATGTTGGCCTTCATAACAAGAGGAGTTGAGTATAGGAGCAAAGAGATCCTTCTGCAGTTGTACAGGGCCCTAGTGAGACCGCACCTGGAGTACTGTGTGCAATTTTGGTCTCCAAATTTGAGGAAGGATATTCTTGCTATTGAGGGCGTGCAGCATAGGTTTACTAGGTTAATTCCTGGAATGGCGGGACTGTCATATGTTGAAAGACTGGAGCGACTAGGCTTGTATACACTGGAATTTAGAAGGATGAGAGGGGATCTTATCGAAACGTATAGGATTATTAAGGGGTTGGACACGTTAGAGGCAGGAAACATGTTCCCAATGTTGGGGGAGTCCAGAACAAGGGACCACAGTTTAAGAATAAGGAGTAGGCCATTTAGAATGGATATGAGGAAAAACTTTTTCAGTCAGAGAGTTGTGAATCTGTGGAATTCTCTGCCTCAGAAGGCAGTGGAGGCTAATTCTCTGAATGCATTCAAGAGAGAGCTAGATAGAGCTCTTAAGGATAGCAGAGTCAGGGGGTATGGGGAGAAGGCAGGAACGGGGTGCTGATTGAGAATGATCAGCCATGATCACATTGAATGGCGGTGCTGGCTCGAAGGGCCAAATGGCCTACTCCGACACCTATTGTCTATTGTCTATTGTCACATGCATGAAGACCGAGACAACATTCAGGCATGAGCTGCAATGGGAAACAACATTAATGCCATCCAGGTGCTAAACAGTGGCCATTTCCTAAACAAGAGAATTTACCCTCGTCTCCATAACATACAACTGTTTTTTGTTCTTCCACCATCAAAATTAAATGGAACAGCCACATATAAACTACAATTACAAGTGCAGGTCAGAGACTAGGTACCCTGTAGTGAGTGACCTACTCCACAAAGCCATCTGGAAGGGGCATGTCAACAATACAATGAATATTTTATCTGCCATTTCTGGGTAAAAATGATTGCTTGACTGATACTCCATCTACTACACTAAACATTCTCTTCCTCTGTGTAAGCACATCAACAACAATGTCTGAGCATTGCAAGATTCTCTTCGGCATCTCACCAACAGCTTCAATAGCACTTCCCAAACCCATGAAACAAAAAGACACAATGTGCTGAAGTATCTCAGCGGGTCAGGCAGCATCACCAGAGAACTCCACCATGGTCTCCATCATGATGATGATGATGATGATACTTTAGTGTCACATGTATCCATGCACCTAGGCACAGTGAAAATCTTTGTTTTGCGTACAATCCAGTAAAGTCATCCTATAGAAGCAATCACAGATAAGTACAAATGTACGATTATAGTGTAATAATAGACTTCACAGAGATGGTGCACAAAGAGTCATGTCATAAGGAATAGTGGAAATTAGGCCATTGGACCCATCACGTCTACTCCGCCATTCAACATGGATGATCTATCTCTCCCTCCTAACCCCATTTTCCTGCCTTCTCCCCATAACCTCTGACACCTGGTGCCATCGAAGTTTCAGCGTTCATGAGAGCACCGTCTTATCTTGGCCTTCTAGGCCTGTTGTCGTGGTGGCACTGATAATCTCCTCCATCCATCACCATCCTGAAAATGGTCCTTTGTCCGCCATTGCAGTCCTCCTCCCCGGCTCCTGGTCTTTGGGGTTGTGCAGGAGATGGGCCTCAGATGACTCCAGGTGTAGTCCCATTTCCGCGGCCAGGCCGGCTTAGTTCAGAGATACAGCACGGAAACAGGCCCTTCGGCCCACTGAGACCGTGCTGAGCAGCGATCCCCGTACACTAACACTATCCTACACACACC
Source organism: Rhinoraja longicauda (assembly GCF_053455715.1). Lineage (NCBI taxonomy): Eukaryota > Metazoa > Chordata > Chondrichthyes > Rajiformes > Arhynchobatidae > Rhinoraja > Rhinoraja longicauda. The sequence goes on along the minus strand of NC_135984.1, from coordinate 13,068,413 downwards.
AGGGTCAATTTACAAGTTTACGAAGCCAATTATCCTACAAACCTGTATGTCTTTGGAGTGTGGGAGGAACCCTGGTGTTGAGGCATGGCTGCCGCCCTGTGTGACCAGCCAGATGCTGCCTGACCCGCCAAGTTACTCCAGCACTTTGTATCTTTCTCTGTAACCCAGCATCTGCAGTTCCTTGTTTCTATATCCCAAACCCATGACCTCTACTCCTCAGAAACCCATGGGAGGCAGGCACTTAGAGACATCAATACCAGCATGTTTCACTCCAAATCAAACACAGCTAAACCGTGAAAATATATTCCCATTCCTTCTTCATCAGAGTCAAAATCCCAGACCACAAGGAGAGCAGCACAAGGAGAGGCAGAGTTAAATAACACTGCTCATCTCATCTTTTCAACAGCATTTAGGAACGTCCAATAAATGTTTGCCTTATCAACAGCACTTGCATCCTGTAAATCATTTCCAAAAATCCTGTGGGCTTTCTGCCTGTGTACAGTAATGTTTCCATATATGTACAATTAAAAGGTCCATGTCCCACAATCTTCTGGCTTTTTACACTATCTGCGTGAGATCACAGTCACCTTTCCCATGAGCAGTTGATGTGAAACCAAATCTCATTTATATTGGACACTTTCAGCAAGTTGAAAGAGAAGATCATGTAGCATTGGCTGGATTGGAGCCAAGAATCCAGATCTGGTGGGTCTGTGAGCTGGGCACTAACGTCACCCAGTCTTCTGCAGTTCCCTCAGTTTGGACATCAATGCAAGTTTGAAGCTGGTGAGCCTTGTGCAGTCAAACAGCATTCTAAACCCTTGGATCACTAAATCCTGCCCTGCTACTGCTGCACACAGTTAGTTTGCTTGTTCGTGGTGATTTCCTTTCACCACCACAAACTGTGAGATCATATTTCTGAAATGAGCTCCCAGGTGTAGCACAAAATGATCATTCATCGGTCCACACAGATATATTTGTTTTAAACTGTGACTGGTTTTATTTACAGACCGGTAATGTTTAGTTCCATATTCTTCAATCCATAGAAATATTTGAAAGACTAAATTTATTTTTAACTACTTCAGTTATCCAATAAATCTCTGTGTGTTATTCAGGTATGGATTTGGTGTGTGATACTGAGATTTGTTTTTAAATTCTAAATTTGATTTTAGCTCTTAGAATCTTGTTCAAAAATGTGAAATAAACCAGTGGCCACAGACCAGTAAGGTTTACCTCTATCTTAAGGAAGTTTTAGAAACATTCATTAGGGGCAGAATTACCAGTCATTGGACAAGGGTGGATTGATTAGAGAAAGGCATCTTGGATTTGTGAAAGGCAAGTCATGTCTAACTTGATAGAGTTTTCTGAAGAAGTAACAGAGATAAACATGAACATAAACATAAACATGAGGGAATTGCAGAAGATGTGGTATATGTGGATATCCAAAATATGTAGCAGAATGAATAGAAAATCGGACAAGGAAAAAGAAACAGTAGCAATGAAATGTTTTTCAGGAAGGAGGGAAGGTACAATAAAGCTCCCAAGGGTCAATACCCTAAGACCATTACTTTGTCTTATGTACATAAAGTGGAATCATAGCAAATGTGAAGATAGAAATCAACTTTAAAGTAGATAGACAGGTTGAGCCAGTGGGACCGATAGGTGGCAGATGAAATTTAATGCTAAGAAATGGAAAATGTTACATTTCAGCAACAAGAAAGAGAGGATGCAATATAAACCAGAGGCCATAATTCTGAAGGATGGTCATTACAGATCGGGAGATAGTACGTGCATGGACTGTTAAAAGTAGTTAAAATGCCTCCTGTGTTTTTTCTCTATATGAGCACAGAGAACAAGAGCAAGGAAGTCATTAGGAATCTTTCTAAAACACTTAAATATGAAAGTGATTGGCAAGAAAAGTGTTAAAAGCGAGTGGCATGTCAGTGGTTAGGAAGCTATTGACAAAATTTCCAAAGGAATTTTGGAATTCCTTTTTCCTGTTTCTTTTTCCTTGTCCGGTTTTCTATCCATTCTGCTACATTATCTCTTATTCCATAACCTTCAATGTTGGTGGTCAGTCTATCAGGTTTCAACTCATCAAATATATTTCCAAAGGACAGTATTAAAAGGTTATGAGGGATAGAGTAAGAAAATAACTGCAGATGCTGGTACAAATCAAAGGTATTTATTCACAAAATGCTGGAGTAACTCAGCAGGTCAGGCAGCATCTCAGGAGAGAAGGAATGGGTGACGTTTCGGGTCGAGATCCTTCTTCAGTCTGAAGAAGGGTCTCGACCCGAAACGTCACCCATTCCTTCTCTCCTGAGATGCTGCCTGACCTGCTGAGTTACTCCAGCATTTTGTGAATAATTACCTTCAATGAGGGATAGAGATAGTCAGGGTTTTTTTCCCCAGGACATATGTCTCCGGAACATGAGAACACAGGTTGAAAGAGAAGTTGGAGGAATTTAAAAGATCTGAGGGGTATATTTTTCACACAGAGCAAGTACTGGAGGCAGATATAATTATTATCTTTAAAAGGCATTTGGACAGTTACTTTGTTTAGAAAGGAATAGAGGGAGAGAGGCCTAATGCAGGTAAATGAGATGAGCATTGATAGCAGCCAGTTGGCATGTATGTCCATAGTGCTTGTCCATGTGCTATGATTCTAAGTATTTAAACATCTTGAATTGCAAAGGTATTGAAGGCTATGGACCTGGTGCCAGTAAGTGGGATGAGAACAGACAGATACTTGATCGTTGGCATGGACAAGATGGGCCGAAGGGTCAGTTTCTGTGTATGACTCCAGGACATGAAGAAAAATTCTGAAACAAGTAGTTGAGGCTGGGAATACGTTGCCAGGGTAGCAGGGAAACATTCAATCGCAGAGTTCAAAAGGAAGCTGGGTACAAACCTGAAAACCTGCAGTGCATTGGGAGGAAGACAAGGGATACATTGGATAGAACAGAATGTGGATCTGAAGGATCAGATTGCTTCCTTGCGTGCTGTGACCATACCATGATCTGTGGTTTGTGGCATGCTCTGCTAATTTGGCTGCATGTGTCAATTTACATATATTTTTAATATCCATTCCCCACCCTGAGTTCTTGTTAAACAAAGATTAAAAGGCAGTGTCGATAAACACAGTAGTGCTGTATTCAGCCTCAGATTGAATCTCAGGGGATCCTCAGGTGAATCTCAGGAGAGACCATCGAACAGCACAGCACAAGAACAGGTCCTTCGGCCCACAACGTCTGTGCCGAACATGATGCCAAGATCAAAGATCGACACAAAATGCTGGAGTAACGCAGCGGGTCAGGCAGCATCTCGAGAGAAAAGGAATAGGTGACCTTCGGGTTGCGATCCTTCCTCAGAGTCTGAAGAAGGATTTTGATCTGAAACATCACCCATTCTTTTTCTTTAGAGATACTGCCTGAACGGCTGAGTTACTCCAGCATTTTGTGTCTATCTTTGGTGTAAACCAGCATCTGCTGTTCCTTCCTACACATGATGCCAAGACCAATTCTTACCTGCCTGCATATAATCCCCAACCTTTTCCAAAATTCTGTTAAATGCCACTATTGTATCAGCCTCAACGACAACTCCTGGCAGCATGCTCCACGTACTCACCCCCTGTGTAAAGAAACTTGCCCCACCCATCTCCTTTAAACTTGCCCCTTCCAGCTTAACCTATACCCTCTAGTATTTGAATTTTCTATCCTGGGAAAAAGATTCTGGCTGTCTGCCCTATCGATGCCTCTCATAGTTTTATAAAGCTCTGTCAGGTCTTGCCCACAACCTCTGGCGTTCCAGAGAAAACAATCCAAATCTCTCCAACCTCTCCCTGTAGCTAATGTCCCCTAATCCAGGTATTATTCTGGTAACCCTCCTCTGCATCCTTTCCAAAGTCTCCACATCCTTCCTGTAATGTGGTGATCAGAACTGCACGCAATACTCCATATGCAGCCTAACCAAAGTCCTGTGAAGCTGCACCGTGACTTCCTCACTCTTGTACTTAATGCCACAATCTATGAAAGCAAGCACACTATATGCTTTCTTTCTGAGGTCATACGTAAAGTATCTGTACAAAAGATTCTTCAGCCTGGAAGGCCATCAAAATACCAAAGATTTAAGTGCAAACTAGAAACTCGCAAGTTTGAAATGAAACTCTATGTAAACAATCTGAAAAGGGAGTTGACCACTTGTGCATGTCGCCTTACCAGCACAGTGCTGCCATCAAGCTTTTCTTCCTGACTGGACAAATCTGCCCCACAACGTCCCACAACGCCCCACAACGCCCCACAACGCCCCACAACGCCCCACAACGCCCCACAACGCCCCACAACGCCCCACAACGCCAACCTCTTTCCATAAAGAATGGGGCAACACATGATGCTGTTCTTGAAATTTGCATGGGACAGCATGGAATGTCACAGACAGGAGTTTTCATCTCATTGAACCAATTGCCAACTTCTCCCTTTCTTTGTAATCTGTTCAGGAACTTGTCCAATGTTTAGAATTTTATTCCGGATATGCAAGAAATGCTAACTGTCTGTGCTGTGCAGATGCTGCAATGTTTCAACTCATTTTACTTGCAAAAACGTTTACAGTCAGTGATGTCACACTCTGCTGGCTGGTTGAAACAGCTAGAACCTGGTTCAACTTGTCCACCTGTATCCTTACCTTCAGCCCCTTGCACAAACAATTCCCGCTCGAAAATAAGCAAGATGAAAGAATAGACTCATGATCCTAGGTGCCTTTGACTTCTGGACAATACTGACCACTAATCCAGCACCTTCAGGATAGCGGGTGGCACAGTGGCACAGCTACCTTACAGGTAGCTGTATCCTGACTACAGGTTTGATCCTGACTACGGGTGCTGTCTGTTTATACACTCTCCCTGTGACTGCGTGGGTTTTCTCCAGGTGCTCCAGTTTCCTCCCACACTCCAAAGATGTGAAGGTTTGTAGGTTAATTAGCATCGGCAAAAAAAATTGTGAATTGCCCCTCGTGTGTAGGATAGTCCTAATGTACGGGGTGATCGCTGGTCGACGCGGATTCGATGGGCCAAAGTACCTGTTTCCACGCTGTATCCCTACAATCTAAAAGTCTAATGTCCTTAAAATGGACTGTTATTCAGAAGAATATTCAGGAGTTCATTAAGTGGAATAATGCTGCCACGTTTCTGCGAATATAGGAACATTAGTGAGGTGGAGAAGCAAAGAGTTTAGGGACAGCTGAATTGAAGAAAGCAACAATACACAATAATAAAGCCTTTAAGTGAGTGAGTAAAATTCTGGGTATCATTTCCAGAAAAATAAACTACGTAAGCAGGCAATGAACGCACATTTCAATTTATATCAGATTGCACTCGTCTCCATACTGCTAAAAGGTTTCTTCGACCTTGCATAAAGTGCGGGAAATATTTATGAGGACGCTAATGAAATAGAGATGATGCAGCTATCAGGAAAGACTGACTGGGCTGGGGCCTTCTTAAAAAAACAAAGAGCAAAAACCATTGGGATTTCTTCGATTACTGAGGAACTTCCAAGGGGGCAATTGAGACTCGCTCTGGAGGCTCGTTCTTTGTTAAAGAAGTTTATTGCGACAGCAACATTCGATTACAAAGTATAACGAACGAGATTACGAGATTAATTCTAACTGTTCACTTCGAAGAACTCTCCTAACTAACTGGTTTTGGGTGCCAAAACCACACGTGACATCGCTGTCCAATCAGCGGGCTCAACTCCCTGGACCAATCCCTACGGTCGCACCCACACGTGACCTTGCTGGCCAATCTGAGGGTTCGACTCCCAGGACTAATCTCTATGGTCGCTACACAGGCATCATTCTGCTACATCCTTTCGATGGCCTCCACATCCTTCCCGTAATGGGGCAACCAGAACAGCACGCAATACTCTAAATATATTGTCAAACAACGTCCTACAAAGTTACATTATGACTTCCCAATTCTTATACACAGTGCCTCGACCAAAGAAGGCAAGCATACCACAAGCCTTCTTTATCACTCTACCTACGAGTGTTGCCACTTTCAGGAAGTTAAGGACTGAGACCTGCAGATTTCTCTGCACATCAATGCAGTTAAAGAACTTGCCATTAATTGTATATTTTCCCCTTACATTCAACCTTCCAAAATGCAACACCTCACACTTGTGATTAAACTCCATCTGCCATTTTGCCACCCATTTCTGTAGCTGATCTGTGTCGCATTGTATACTTTGACAGTCTACCTCACAGTCTGTGACCACAGCAACCTTGGTGTGCATCTGAAAACTTACTAACCATCTACATTCACGTCTGGGTCATTTACAATGTCACGAGCAACAGAAGTCCCAGCACTGATCCCTGCAGAAGGGCGACGCTGTGGACTGTGGAAGTGGAAATGCATCCAAGATGAGCGATTTTTCCTTAAGCGTGGATCCTTCTTCATATCATTGACAAAATTCTACAAATTGTAGAAATAAGGAACTACACAAAACAACACAAATTTTGGCTTCTTTTCATAGGATGTTGAATGCAAATTTTCCATTGTGTTTCCTACATTATAGCATTTGACTACATATGAAAAGTACTTCAAATTTTTTATGACTCTGACATTGTCACGTGCAATACAAATGCTCATGCCTTCTTTCAAAGAACTTAAGTTTGAAACTTCTTATAATGAGCATTAATATGCATTTAACAACTTCACTGTCACAGCAGCCTAGATCTTCCCTTGGCCTACCAACAAGCCCCTCTCTTCATTTGCATTGTTTTCTCCTAATTTTGACTTTGGTCCATTTCGAAAGGTACTGTTTCTCTGAATATAGAAGTGAGAACAATAAGACCATGAGTGGCATGAACATTTTCCTTCCTCCCCCACCCCACCCCCTTCATTTTGGGCTCAGGGCTTGTCAAAAGTTCTGACTTGTAAAACCTTCCAAATTATCATCCGCCTCCTCTGTCCCAACTTTCTCTCTATCTTGTGCAGGAAGGAACTGCAGATGCTGGTTTATACCAAACATAGACACAAAATGCTGGAGTAAATAAGCGGGTCAGGAAACGTCTCCGGGGAAAAAGAATTGGTGACATTTCGGGTTGGAACCCTTCCTCAGACTGAAACGTCACCTATTCTTTTCCTCCAGCGATGCTTCCTGGCCCGTTGAGTTTCTCCAGCATTTTGTGTCTTTCTCCTTTCTATCTTTCCGGTTTACAATCTATTTCTTCCATTCTCTCGCCTTCTTTCTCTTTCCTTTCCCCACTCTTCTCCCCAGTTCTTCCACTCTTTCAGTCTCCTCGTAGCATCCATACCACTCTCCCATCTGTCCCACTTTCCCACTCTCCTCCTCTCTAACAGCTTACATGCTCCCACTCCCCGTCCCTCTTCCCCCTGCTTGCACCTCCTCCATTTGTTCATCTAATTTCTTAATAACTGTAATGATGCTGTTGCTTCACCGCTCAACGTTTCCATGTGGCAACAGGTTCTTACATCAACACCCTAAAAAATCTCATCAGTTCCACATCAACGTTTTAATTCTTTACATTTTCACTCTCACGTTTGGTCTCATCTTCCATTTCACTACAACACCAGATTGTAGGTGATTCTTGCACACAGCTCTGTTCCTTGCTGCTAATTGAACACCTTCTAAAGCACTCCTCCCTGCTCACTCCTTGCCCACTGCTCCTCTACACACCTTGTCACACGGGTCTTCCAGATTGTTTTCTGCACCCTGGTGTTTGCTCACTCACACAATGCTTTCGCCCGACCTAAGGTCCCCGTGCCTTGCTCTGATCCCTTGACCAGGCCGCGCACACTGGTTCCCCGTGAGTGGTTCGACCCACTCACCCCTTACGGTTCTAGACACTGGACTTAGATGCAGGAGCGTTTATAGTGCAGAAAAATTCCACCAGACCAGATTTGAAAACCAGGGTTTAAATGGAAAAGGCTTTTATTGTGCGGGGATGTACACACATTCTCGGTGTCCGAGCATGAGGTGAGGTGGGCTCTGACGCGTGTGAACACGAGGAAAGCTGGAGGCCCAGATGGTATATCTGGGCGAGTACTAAAGTCTTGTGCTACTCAGCTTGCTCCAGTGCTCACCACAATATTCAACCTCTCCTTGGCAAAGTCCGTGGTCCCTGCATGCTTCAAAAGATCCATCATTGTACCGGTGCCAAAGAATGCCTCTCCAGCGTGTTTAAATGACTACCGACCGGTGGCCCTCACCTCGGTTGTCATGAAATGCTTTGAGAGGCTAGTCAAGAAGCACATCTGCGCCCTCCTTCCTCGCAACATGGACCCACTACAGTTCGCATACCGTCTGAACAGGTCCATGGATGATGCAGTCTCCCAGGTTCTACACACCGCTCTCTCTCATCTGGAGAGCCAGGGGGGCTATGTGAGGATGCTGTTCATTGACTTTAGTTCAGCATTCAACACAATAGTCCCCAGCAGACTGGTTGAGAAGCTGCTGGAACTGGGGCTTAGCACCCCTCTGTGTGCCTGGGTCCTGGACTTTCTCACTGCCAGGCCCCAAGTGGTCAGGATGGGGGAACACACATCTAGCTCCCTCACCCTGAACATAGGATCCCCCCAGGACTGTGTCCTTAGCCCCCTATTGTACTCCCTGTACACACATGACTGTGGGGCCAGGTTCAGCTCAAACCCCATCATCAAGTTTGCTGATGACACTGTGGTGGTGGGCCGGATCTCCAACAACGATGAGAAGGCCTACCGGGAGGAGGTGGCTGATCTGGCACTCTGGTGTCAGGACAATAGCCTCCTCTTGAATGTCACTAAAACAAAGGAGCTGATTGTGGACTTCAGAAGGGCTAAACATCCAAGGACGTACACGCCACTGGAGATAAATGGGTCGATTGTGGATAGGGTGAGCAGTTTTAAGTACTTGGGAGTCCGCATCGCAGAGGATCTGACGTGGGCAACACACATTGCCGCACTGGTGGGTAAGGCTAAGCAGCGCCTTTACCACCTTAGACAACTGAGGAAATTCAGAGTGTCTCTGAAGATCCTTCATTGCTTCTACTCTGGGGCTGTAGAGAGCATCCTGTCCGGCAACATTACAGTCTGATTTGGGAACAGCTCTGCAGAGAGTAGTGCGTTCGGCAGAACGCACCATGGGAACTACACTCATCCCCCTGCAGGACCTATACATCAGGAGGTGCAGATCCAGAGCAAGTAAGATCATGAGGGACCCCTGCCACCCCAGTAATGGACTGTTCCAGATGCTACGATCAGGCAAACGCCTCCGCTGTCACGCTGTGAGGATGAGACGGAGCTTCTTCCCACAGGCCATCAGGACTGTCAACTTTTATAACCCCAGAGACTAAATTTTGTCGACATTAATAGTAACTTATTAACTTTATTTATATGCTGTAACTGTAATTCTTTTTGTGCACAACCCGCAGGCATTGCCACTTTCATTTCACTGCACATCGTGTATGTGTATGTGACAAATAAATTTGACTTGACAAATGGCTTCTCACACACCTGTTGCACACTGTTCCTCATACATAACTTCTCACACACAACTTACACAACGCTCCATACACAGACAATGCTACATGATTCACTACCGACACAATTTCTCACATTTGCTTTGGTCCTGGTTTATGTCTCATTGTGCTTTAGATAGCAGCAGATCCAGTACTGTTTATGAATCGCAACAATTGTTCCATTCACTTCAGTGACCTGTGTGGACCCCATATTAAATGCAATTTATGATGCTGGTGGACTCAAAATATTGAAAGGAAGCCTTTACATAAAACATTCCTTTATATTGTTTACATTTCAAACCATGAAAACACTTCATAATATTGATTTGTAACTCATTAAATATTGGTAAGTGCACAGGAGTAAGATCCATCCAACACCACTATGTATATGGTCTCATTGGGCTATTTATATACACTTTCTACTTAATCTGAAATTGTACTTATGTATAGTAATAACTGAACTGTATGCAAAAAAAAAATCTGTACCTTGGTACATGTAATAATAAAAAAACATAGAATTATTGTACCATGATATCCTGATAATCAAATCAAAGCAGGTGTCGAGAATTGACCATGAGATAAATACAGTAGGAGTCAGGGCTCTGTTTTCAAGTCAAGTCAAGTTTATTTGTCACATGCACATACACGATGTGCAGTGAAATGAAAGTGGCAATGCCTGCAGATTGTGCGCAAAAAAGAATTACAGTTACAGCATATAAATAAAGTTAATAAAGTTCAGAGAAGACAAAATTTAGTCCCTGGAGTTATAAAAGTTAACAGTCCTGATGGCCTGTGGGAAGAAACTCCGTCTCATCCTCTCCGTTTTCACAGCATGACAGTGGAGGGGTTTGCCTGACCATAGCATCTGGAACAGTCCATTGCTGGGGTGGCAGGGGTCCCTCATAATCTTGCTTGCTCTGGATCTGGATACCTCCTGATGTATAGGTCCTGCAGGGGGGCGAGTGTAGTTCCCATGGTGCGTTCTGCCGAATGCACTACTCTCTGCAGGGTCATCCTGTCCTGGGCAGAGCTGTTCCCAAACCAGACTGTAATGTTGCCGGACAGGATGCTCTCTACAGCCCCAGAGTAGAAGCAATGAAGGATCCTCAGAGACACTCTGAATTTCCTCAGCTGTCCAAGATGGTAAAGGTGCTGCTTTGCCTTACCCACCAGTGCGGCAATGTGCGTTGCCCATGTCAGATCCTCTGTGATGTGGACTCCCAAGTATTTAAAACTGCTCACCCTATCCACAGTAGACCCGTTTATCTCCAGTGGTGTGTATGTCCTTGGATGATGAGCCCTTCTAAAGTCCACAATCAGCTCCTTAGTTTTTGTGACATTCAAGAGGAGGCTATTGTCCTGACTCCAGAGTGCCAGATCAGCCACCTCCTCCCGGTAGGCCTTCTCCTCGTTGTCGGAGATCCGGCCCACCACCACAGTGTCATCAGCAAACTTGATGATGGTGTTAGAGCTGAACCTGGCCACACAGTCATGTATGTACAGGGAGTACAGTAGGGGGCTAAGGACGCAACCCTGGGGGGATCCTATGTTCAGGGTGAGGGAGCTAGATGTGTGTTCCCCCATCCTGACCACATGGGGCCTGGCGGTGAGAAAGTCCAGGAACCAGGCACACAGAGGAGTGCGAAGCCCCTCTTCACTGCTCTTTGCTGAGCATTTGCTTTATAACATATAACATATATAACATATAACAACTACAGCATGGAAACAGGCCTGTCCGGCCCTACCAGTCCACGCCGACCATTCTCCCTGACCTAGTCTCATCTACCTGCACTCAGACCATAACCCTCCAATCCCCTCCTATCCATATACCTATCCAATTTACTCTTAAATAATAAAATCGAGCCAGCCTCCATCACTTCCACCGGAAGCCCATTCCATACAGCCACAACCCTCTGAGTAAAGAAGTTCCCCCTCATGTTACCCCTAAACCTTTGTCCCTCAATTCTGAAGCTATGTCCCCTTGTTGGAATCTTCCCCACTCTCAAAGGGAAAAGCCTACCCAAGTCAACTCTGTCCGTCCCTCTCAAAATTTTAAAAACCTCTATCAAGTCCCCCCTCAACCTTCTACGCTCCAAAGAATAAAGACCCAACCTGTTCAACCTCTCTCTGTAGCCTAAGTGCTGAAACCCAGGCAACATTCTAGTAAATCTCCTCTGTACCCTCTCCATTTTGTCGACATCCTTCCTATAATTTGGCGACCAGAACTGCACACCATACTCCAGATTTGGCCTCACCAATGCCCTGTACAATCTCAACATTACATCCCAACTTCTATACTCGATGCTCTGATTTATAAAGGCAAGCATACCAAACGCCTTCTTCACCACCCTATCCACATGAGATTCCACCTTCAGGGAACAATGCACAGTTATTCCCAGATCCCTCTGTTCCACTGCATTCCTCAATTCCCTACCATTTACCCTGTACGTCCTATTTTGATTTGTCCTACCAAAATGCAGCACCTCACACTTATCAGCATTAAACTCCATCTGCCATCTTTCAGCCCACCCTTCCAAAAGGCCCAAGTCTCTCTGTAGACTTTGAAAATCTACCTCACTATCAACTACTCCACCTATCTTAGTATCATCTGCATATTTACTAATCCAATTTGCCACACCATCATCCAGATCATTAATGTAAATGACAAACAACAGTGGACCCAACACAGATCCTTGGGGCACTCCACTAGACACTGGCCTCCAACCTGACATACAATTGTCAACCGTTACCCTCTGGTATCTCCCATTCAGCCATTGTTGAATCCATCTTGCAACCTCACTATTAATACCCAACGATTTAACCTTCTTAATCAACCTTCCATGTGGAACCTTGTCAAATGCCTTACTGAAGTCCATATAGACAACATCCACAGCCTTGCCCTTATCAATTTCCCTGGTAACCTCTTCAAAAAATTCAAGAAGATTAGTCAAACATGACCTTCCAGGCACAAATCCATGTTGACTGTTTCTAATCAGGCCTTGATTATCCAAATAATTATATATATTGTCCCTAAGTATCTTTTCCATTAATTTTCCCACCACAGACGTCAAACTAATAGGTCTATAATTGCTAGGTTTACTTTTAGAACCTTTTTTAAACAAAGGCACAACATGCGCAATGCGCCAATCTTCCGGCACCATCCCTGTTTCTAATGACGTTTGAAATATTTCCGTCATAGCCCCTGCTATTTCTGCACTAACTTCCCTCAATGTCCTAGGGAATATCCTATCAGGACCTGGAGACTTATCCACTTTTATATTCTTCAAAAGTGTCCGTACCTCCTCTTCTTTAATCCTCCTAATTTCCATCACTACTCTACTTGTTTCGCTTACCTCACATAATTCAATATCCTTCTCCTCGGTAAATACCGAAGAAAAGAAATTGTTTAATATCTCCCCCATTTCTTCCGGCTCAGCACATAGCTGTCCACTCTGACTCTCTAATGGACCAATTTTATCCCTCACTATCCTTTTGCTATTGACATATCTGTAGAACCCCTTGGGGTTCGACAAGGTCCCACATAGGAGATTAGTGGGCAAAATTAGGGCACATGATATTGGGGGTAGGGTACTGACATGGATAGAAAATTGGTTGACAGACAGAAAGCAAAGAGTGGGGATAAATGGGTCCCTTTCGGAATGGCAGGCAGTGACCAGTGGGGTACCGCAAGGTTCGGTGCTGGGACCCCAGCTATTTACGATATACATTAATGACTTAGATGAAGGGATTAAAAGTACCATTAGCAAATTTGCAGATGATACTAAGTTGGGGGGTAGTGTGAATTGTGAGGAAGATGCAATAAGGCTGCAGGGTGACTTGGACAGGTTGTGTGAGTGGGCGGATACATGGCAGATGCAGTTTAATGTAGATAAGTGTGAGGTTATTCACTTTGGAAGTAAGAATAGAAAGGCAGATTATTATCTGAATGGTGTCAAGTTAGGAGGAGGGGGAGTTCAACGAGATCTGGGTGTCCTAGTGCATCAGTCAATGAAAGGAAGCATGCAGGTTCAGCAGGCAGTGAAGAAAGCCAATGGAATGTTGGCCTTCGTAACAAGAGGAGTTGAGTATAGGAGCAAAGAGGTCCTTCTACAGTTGTACCGGGCCCTGGTGAGACCGCACCTGGAGTACTGTGTGCAGTTTTGGTCTCCAAATTTGAGGAAGGATGTTCTTGCTATGGAGGGCGTGCAGCGTAGGTTCACTAGGTTAATTCCCGGAATGGCGGGACTGTCGTATGTTGAAAGGCTGGAGCGATTGGGCTTGTATACACTGGAATTTAGAAGGATGAGGGGGGATCTTATTGAAACATATAAGATAATTAGGGGATTGGACACATTAGAGGCAGATAACATGTTCCCAATGTTGGGGGAGTCCAGAACAAGGGGCCACAGTTTGAGAATAAGGGGTAGGCCATTTAGAACGGAGATGAGGAAGAACTTTTTCAGTCAGAGGGTGGTGAAGGTGTGGAATTCTCTGCCTCAGAAGGCAGTGGAGGCCAGTTCGTTGGATGCTTTCAAGAGAGAGCTGGATAGAGCTCTTAAGGATAGCGGAGTGAGGGGGTATGGGGAGAAGGCAGGAACGGGGTACTGATTGAGAGTGATCAGCCATGATCGCATTGAATGGCGGTGCTGGCTCGAAGGGCTGAATGGCCTCCTCCTGCACCTATTGTCTATTGTCTATTGTCTATTGTTTACTTTTACATTACTTGCCAAAGCAGCCTCATATCTTTTTTTCGCTTTTCTAATTTCCTTTTTAAGATTCCTTTTACATTCTTTATATTCCTCAAGAACCTCATTTACTCCCTGCCGTTTATATTTATTGTATATCTCCCTCTTTTTCCGAACCAAGTGTCCAATTTCCCTGGAAAACCATGGCTCTTTCAAATTATTATTCTTTCCTTTCCACCGAACAGGGACATAAAGACTCTGTACTCTCAAAATTTCACCTTTAAATATCCTCCATTTCTCTATTATATCCTTTTCATAAAACAACAATTTCCATTTCACTCCTTTTAAATCCTTTCTCATCTCCTCAAAATTAGCCTTTCTCCAATCCAAAATCTCAACCCTTGGTCCAGATTTGACCTTCTCCATAATGATATTGAAACTAATGGCATTATGATCACTAGACCCAAAGTGCTCCTCAACACATACCTCCGTCACCTGACCCATCTCATTTCCTAACAGGAGGTCCAACACTGCCCCTTCTCTGGTAGGCACCTCTACGTATTGCTGCAAAAAACTATCCTGCACACATTTTACAAACTCCAAACCATCCAGCCCTTTAACAGAATGTGATTCCCAGTCTATATACGGAAAATTGAAATCACCCACAATCACCACTCTGTGCTTACTACTAATATCTGCTATCTCCTTACATATTTGCTCTTCCAATTCTCGTTCCCTATTTGGCGGTCTATAATACACCCCTATAAGTGTTGCTAAACCTTTCTCATTTCTGAGTTCCACCCAAACAGCCTCCTTAATCGAGCCTTCTAGTCTGTCCTGCCAAAGCACTGCTGTGATATCCTCCCTGACAAGCAATACAACACCCCCACCTCTTGCCCCTCCGATTCTATCACATCTGAACTATCAAGTGTCTTTAATGCCCAAAGCAATTTAGTACTTTATCTGAAGATTCTCGCTCTGTTCTCCATACTTTGGTTTTGCACTGTTGGGGTATAGTCTACTTAGAACAACTGATAATTTTTTTGTTGGTTTTTTTTTGTTAGTTGCATTCCAACGTGAAGAAATTCCACTGGTATACCATCTGTAAAATATCCCAAGGAACTTCACAGGAGCAACATAAAACAATAACACGCTGAACCATATGAGGAGATATTAGGGTAGGTGAACAAAAGGCTGCCACAAATTAGGATTCAAAGTGTCTTAAAGTCAGAAAGAGAAGCACAGGGGTGGAAAGATCTTAAGACACACAGAGCTTGCAACCATGTTCGTTGGAGGCACAATGCTAAACAATTTACGTTAGAAATGAATAAGTGACCAGATTTAAAGCACATCTCAGTCACGGTTTTGTTTAGTTTAGTTCAGTTAAGTTTAGTTAAGTTTAGTTCATTATAATTGTCAGGTACAGTGAAAGCTTTTGTTTGCGTGCTATCCAGTCAGGGAAAAGACTATACATAAATACAGTCAAGCTGTCCACTATACACAGACAAAGGGTACTAACATTCTGTGCAAGATATAACATTGAAGTCTGATAAAGTCTGATTAAAGATAGTTTAAAGGCCTCCAATAATGGGAAAGGGCAAGATCACAGGTGGATGGGAGATCATTTTTAAATGGTGACATTCCTGGGGCCCAGTGTAAGTCAGGAAGTCACAGGTCACAGGTGACTTCATGCATAGAGCCATGGAGTCATACAGTATGAAAACGGCCCTTCAGCCCAACTCACCCATGCCAATCAAGATGCCCCATCCAAGCTGGTCCCATTGTTCTGTGCCTGGCCCATATCCTTCATGTGCATGTTTGAAGACAACCTGCTACATTTTGTATCCTAATGTTATGGAGAACAGAATAAGGGAAGTAGGCCAGAACAAATTAGAGCAGCCAAGCCTGGAGGTCACATTTCACTGAGGTTTCACAGCGGATGATCTCAGGGCGGGGCAGAGTTGAGCAACATAATGGTAATGGAAACACACGATGTTAATTACGGAGACACAAGATACTGCAGATGCTGGTTTACAAAAAAAGACACAAAGTGCTGGATTAGCTCGGTGGATCGGGAAAACTGTCTGGAGAAGGGTCCAACAGAAACCATCACCTATCCATGTTCTCCAGAAATGCATGCCGAACCCACTGAGTTACTCCAGCACGTTGTGACTTTAAAAGTCAATTATGGCATGGATGAATGGAAAATACCATGGAGACCATCCTTCTTCCTTTTCAGCATTCACTTGAGAGGGGAGACGTTGTCCCAGCTTATCATAATGTGGTTGACAAAGAGGAAATACAGTTTCTTTGACAGTGCAGCATTTATTTAATACAGTACCCTACTGGGAGTCAACCGAGACATCTGTACTCATTTTCATAGAATAGAATTAGAAACCAAATCTTTCTGACTCACTCACTAATGGTCATTTATGATGATCATATGATATGTTCAATTTACAATAAATGCACTAAAGATACCGCAGATCACTGCTCTCAGCTGAAGGGGCAGACAGAAACATTACTTATGTGCTTAGATTTCTGGCATAAGTCTTTCAGTGCTTAATGTGAATGATCTTTCACACAGCCTGTGCACATACTTTCTGCTATGCTCCGACAAGATTGATATTTATTGATCCACTTTCTCACCGACATCATCAGGTTTGGAGTTTGAATTAGGTCTCCAGTTAACATGCTCGTTTGAGAATCTATTAAATGTTATATTTGCATCTGTAGATATTGTCTTGGTTATTCATTGCTTTTAGCTTATAATGGAATATTAAAAGCTAAAAGCAATGAAACAATATAATGGAATGGAACTTGTATATTCCAGAACATGGGCATAGAGATACCAGAAGCAATTCAACCCTTCATTTTGTTCCACTGTAAATTCATGGCTGATCTGTATCTTGAACAATAGACAATAGACAATAGACAATAGGTGCAGGAGTAGGTCATTCGGCCCTTCGAGCCAGCACCGCCATTCAATGTGATCATGGCTGATCATTCTCAATCAGTACCCCGTTCCTGCTTTCTCCCCAAACCCCCTGACTCCGCTATCCTTAAGAGCTCTATCTAGCTCTCTTTTGAATGTATTCAGAGAATTGGCCTCCACTGCCCTCTGAGGCAGAGAATTCCACAGATTCACAACTCTGACTGAAAAAGTTTTTCCTCATCTCTGTTCTAAATGGCCTACCCCTTATTCTTAAACTGTGGCCCCTGGTTCTGGACTCCCCCAACATTGGGAACATGTTTCCTGCCTCTAATGTGTCCAACCCCTTAATAATCTTATACGTTTCGATAAGATCCCCTCTCATCCTAAAGTCCAGTGTATACAAGCCTAGTTGCTCCAGTCTTTCAACATATGACAGTCCCGCCATTCCGGGAATTAACCTAGTAAACCTACGCTGCACGCCCTCAATAGCAAGAATATCCTTCCTCAAATTTGGAGACCAAAACTGCACACAGTACTCCAGGTGCGGTCTCACTAGGGCCCTGTACAACTGCAGAAGGACCTTTTTGCTCGTATACTCAACTCCTCTTGTTATGAAGGCCAACATTCCATTGGCTTTCTTCACTGCCTGCTGTATCTGCATGCTTCCTTTCAGTGACTGATGCACTAGGACACCCAGATCTTGTTGTACGTCCCCTTTTCCTAACTTGACACCATTCAGATAATAATCTGCCTTCCTATTCTTACCACCAAAGTGGATAACCTCACACTTATCCACATTAAACTGCATCTGCCAAGCATCCGCCCACTCACACAACCTGTCCAAGTCACCCTGCAACCTCATAGCATCTTCCTCACAGTTCACACTGCCACCCAGCTTTGTAGCATCTGCAAATTTGCTAATGGTACTTTTAATCCCTTCATCCAAGTCATTGATGTATATTGTAAATAGCTGCGGTCCCAAAACCGAGCCTTGCGGTACCTACTAGTCACTGCCTGCCATTCTGAAAGGGACCCATTTATCCCCACTCTTTGCTTTCTGTCTGTCAACCATCTTTCTATCCATGTCAGTACCCTACCTCCAATACCATGTGCTCTAATTTTGCCCACCAATCTCCTATGTGGGACCTTGTCGAAGGCTTTCTGAAAGTCGAGGTACACCACATCCACCGGCTCTCCCCAGTCAATTTTCCTAGTTACATCCTCAAAAAATTCCAGTAGATTAGTCAAGCATGATTTCCCCTTCGTAAATCCATGCTGACTCGGAACGATCCTGTTACTGCTATCCAAATGCTCCGCAATTTCGTCTTTTATAATTGACTCCAGCATCTTCCCCACCACTGATGTCAGACTAACTGGTCTATAATTTCCCGTTTTCTCTCTCCCTCCTTTCTTGAAAAGTGGGATAACATTAGCTACCCTCCAATCCACAGGAACTGACCCGGAATCTATAGAACATTGGAAAATAATCACTAATGCGTCCACAATTTCTAGAGCCACCTCCTTAAGCACCCTGGGATGCAGACCATCAGGCCCTGAGGATTTATCAGCCTTGAGTCCCATCAGTTCATCTTTGGGCTATTTTTGTTGGTGCACTTACCAAACAAAATAAAATGAGCAACTTTAGTCTTAAAAATGTTAGTTTGCTTCCAGAATCCACAGCTTTTGAAGGGTAATTTCAGATATGAGATAACTTCTGGGTGAAAAAGTGTTTCCGTTAATTTTAAGAATAACTCTCTTAGTCTCTTCCACCAAAGACAACAGTTTCTACTGGATATCTGAGTTTGATTGCCTTAATTAGACCAACCTTTAATTTTCCCATCTCTAGGAAATATAAGCCGAGTTCAGTAATGGGGCCTTATTAATCAACTCTTTAAACCGTGATTTAGTTCTGGTGAACCTTCAGTGATTCTTCCTGAAGGAGGGTGCCCAGCAGTGAATGGTGCACCATTAGTACCCTGTACAATTGCAGCTCTCCTTTCCTTTTGTACTGCCGTTGCCAAATGTTAATGGACAATATTAAATATGGAAAGAGTGCAGAAAAGATTTGTGAGGATGTTGCCAGTATTCAAAGGCCTGAGCTGGAAGGGAAAGGTTGGGCAGGTTAGGACTTTATTCCCTGAAACACAGAAGGGTGAGGGGTGATCTTATAAAGTCTTGAGGGGGATAAATAGGGTGAATTACCTGGGTTGGGGGAATGAAGAACCAGAGGACATAGGTTTAAGGCAAGAGGAGAAAGATTTAATAGGAATCTGAGGGGCAAATGAGGGGAAAAACAATGGCAAAGAAAGCACGCCAAGGCCTCTAATTCATTAGAAAGCTTGGTAAGTCTGGCATGTCCCCAATAATCCTCACCAACTTCTACAGATGGTCCCTGGAAAGCATTTAATCGGGATGCCTCATGGCATAGTTTGGGAGCAGCTCGATCCAAAACAACAAGAAATTGCAGAGAGTTGTGGATGACCATCACACACAACAACCTCCCTTCCATTGACTCCACCTCCACTTCATGCTGCCTCAGCATGGCCACCAACATAATCAAGAATCAGTATCACCTCGGTCACTCCCTTTTCTCCTGCCTCCCATCAGGCTAGAAGTACAGCCATTTGAAAACACATATCTCTCAGACTTTTGAACTATCTTTAATCAAATTATGTCTTGCACCAAATGTTGTACCCTTTATCTACCCACCATAATGGCTTGATTGTGATCATGTATAATATTTTCTTTGATTGGATAGCACTTAACAAAAAGCTTTTTACTGTATCTCAGAGCGTGATGGGTATTTGGAACGAGCTGTCAGAGGAAGAAGTTGAGACAGCGATAACAATATTTTTTTAAACATTGAAACAAGTACAGGGATAGGAAGAGAGATGTGGGCAAAACATAGGCAAATGGGACTATCTTCGATGGGGCATCTTGGTCAGCATGGACATGTTGGGCAGAAGGGCCTGGTTCCATTCTGGGTGACTCGATAAACAGTGGTATTTTCCTTTTAAAGTGCCATGCCATAAAATGAAGCCAGCACTTTCCCTTGAGTCTGTTTGGCTTTTAAAGTGAAGAATAAAAAGCCTTTAACTTTGCCATTAGAGTTAAACAGAAGTAAGGCACTCCCTTCCAAAGAGAGAGAGAGAGGAGTCGACGCAGAGGCTTCTCTGTCTCAGTTGGGATGGATAACTCTCCAGTATACACCCAACAACGAGCATCATCATTGCCAAACAATGGGACAAACGACTGCCGAGGGCTAACATTTTACACCCCCCACCCCCTTCTCCCTCCCCCCCCCCCCCCCCCCAACTCCCCTCCCTCCCCTCCGCTCCCTCAACTCACTACCGGGTCACTATCACTTACTATCAGTCTGAAGAAGGGTCTCGACCCGAAACGTCACCCAGTCCTTCTCTCCTGAGATGCTGCCTGTCCCGCTGAGTTACTCCAGCATTTTGTGTCTACCTTCACAACCGGGCATCAACATTTTATAGTGTGGGAAGGAACTGCAGATGCTGGTTTAAACAGAAGATAGACACAAAATGCTGGAGTCATGAATAAAATGCTGATAGACAGTCAGTCTGAAGAAGGGTCCCGACCCTTTAATTCACCACATCAACAGCGAATGCTAGGAAATCTGAAAAGCGCTGGAGGCGAGTTAGAGCCGTGGGCTGAGAATAGGAGCGACACGCTCAGGGCCAGGAGCCCGATCAGCATCAGACTGCAGTGGCTTTGAATCCTTCAATCTCCCACGGTGCCCTGTGTAGATAAAGCAACTGTACGTGTCTGCGGGCATGTTGGGGATCAGGAGAAGGGGGGTGTGAGTGAGGCCGGTGCCGGTGCCTGTGCCTGTGCCTGTGCCTGTGCCGGTGCCGGTGCCTGTGCCGGTGCCGGTGCCGGTGCCGGTGCCTGTGCCGGTGCCTGTGCCGGTGCCTGTGCCGGTGCCTGTGCCGGTGCCGGTGCCGGTGCCGGTGCCGGTGCCTGTGCCGGTGCCTGTGCCGGTGCCTGTGCCGGTGCCTGTGCCGGTGCCTGTGCCGGTGCCGGTGCCGGTGCCGGTGCCGGTGCCTGTGCCGGTGCCGGTGCCTGTGCCGGTGCCTGTGCCGGTGCCTGTGTGCTGCTTGGTGGCTGGGAATCTCTTTGTCTAATGTGTGCTCGTCACTGGGTTCTGACCCAAACCCACATCCTCTCCACACAAGATGCTGCAGTAACTCAGCGGGTCGGGCAGCATCTATGGAGAGAAGGGAATGAATGGGCGACGTTTCGGGTCGAGACCCTTCTCCAGCTTCTGCAGTTGTTTTTCTTCAGACCCGTCTCCACCCGAGATGTCACCCACCCATTCCTTCTCTCCAGAGACGCTGCCCGGCCCGCTGAGTTACTCCAGCATTTTGTGTCTGTCTTCGGTTTAAACCAGCATCTGCAGTTCCCTCCTGCACATTCCGCCCTCTCCTCGGCCATGGTTGCTGCAGATACTGCCAGACCCGAGCCTGCAGATACTGCCCGACCCGAGACTGCAGATACTGCCCGACCCGAGACTGCAGATACTGCCCGACCCGAGGCTGCAGATACTGCCTGACCCGAGGCTGCAGATACTGCCAGACCCGAGGCTGCAGATACTGCCTGACCCGAGGCTGCAGATACTGCTAGACCCGAGGCTGCAGATACTGCTAGACCCGAGACTGCAGATACTGCCCGACCCGAGACTGCAGATACTGCCAGACCCGAGGCTGCAGATACTGATAGACCCGAGGCTGCAGATACTGCCAGACCCGAGGCTGCAGATACTGCCTGACCCGAGGCTGCAGATACTGCCAGACCCGAGGCTGCAGATACTGCCAGACCCGAGGCTGCAGATACTGCCAGACCCGAGGCTGCAGATACTGCCAGACCCGAGGCTGCAGATACTGCCAGACCCGCTGAGTGTTTCCAGCGTACTCGGTTCTTTTTTTTAATGGGTTATCCTTAAACGCGGTCAGAGAAGCCGCAGGAACAGCGGGGGGGGGGGGAGGGGGAGAGGGGGGGGGGGGAGGGGGAGAGGGGTGGGGGTCTGAAGCTTCTAGGAGGATTCTAACTGAGCTCCTAGTCCCCGGACATTGTCTGTCCATCGCGTCTGCGATGTGGAGGGGGTGGGACCACTTCATATTCTGGAAGAAGGGGCGTGCTGTCTGTCAGCTGCTACCGCAGTCAGTGCTGTAGGCAGGGACGCTTCCAGGAGCCTTTAAATTCTCTACAGGATCCCCACGATTGCACAGACTCTCTTCCGATTTCAAAAAAACAAGAGGCGATTCTAGAGGGGCGGCGGCAAGAAGCTGACCCTTCAGTAGCACCGAGAGGCGAGACCATTGCAGGTAAGGACGGCGAGGGACGGGGAGAGAGCAGGGCTGAGGGGAGAGAAGAGGAGAGGAGAGGCTGCTACTGCAGCGGGAAGCGAGGTGCAAACCCGCTCTGCAAATACTCAGCAGGGGAAAGAGAGTTGAATTAAAGCGGAGAACATTCAGAAAAGGGCGAGGAAGGAGGATGAGGGAGAGTGGAAATGGGGAGAGATAGGGAGGATGGGGAAAGAGGAGAGGAGAGGGGAAGGGGAGAGATTGGGAGGGTGGGGGAGAGATTGGGAGGGTGGGGGAGAGATTGGGAAGGTGGGGGACAGAGGCGACGGGAGAGGGGAAGGGGAGAGATTGGGAGGGTGGGGGAGAGATTGGGAGGGTGGGGGACAGAGGCGACGGGAGAGGAGAGGGGAAGGGGAGGGGAGGGGGAGGCGATGCAATAAGGAGAACCGAGAGCAACAAATTCATCAGCACCGTCGACATTTCATCTTTAAAAGATGAAAATAAATCTTTAATCGTTTTCGGGCAATGCGGGCAAGAGTCGAGAGAAATTAATCGCAAGGTGTGGGATGGGAGAGAAATGCTTTAAATGTAAATGCGATGCAGGTAAAATGCGGGATTCTTTTTGCAGCAAAACCGCAGCCGCTGCGGCTGGAAGTTGCTGCGGATTTCTGCAGATTACATTCAGGAGAAAGCTGTGGGCGGCAGAAAGTAGCAGGGATTAAAATGGAAATCGCGGACGGGTTGCAAGCTGAGCGGGGATCTGGGAGAATAGATTTCGAGGGGGTATCTGACCGAGACAAGCCCCCCTCGTGTCCCAGTCCAGTTACCCACCGCGTCCTGTTTGTTTAACCCTCTTGCCTCTCTGTGATTTCCCCATCCCCGGGGCAACTGTTCTTTGTGACGGCGTCGCAATCATTAAACAACTCCAGACCCCCCGCCAGCCTCTCCCCACACCAGGCTCCTTCTCCGACCACCCTCGGCTGACGCCGCCACGCCCAAGCAGCGTTACTCCTGCAAGAAAAAAACCCCACTGCTGGGGGAACTCAGCGGTTCCAACCGCATCTGCAGTCTCGACTGTCAGCCTTACTTCACCCTCTCCACCCCCTCCCCCCCACCCCTCCCGTGCTGGGAGTGCAGACTTCTCCCCCTCCATCCCCACCCTCGGCAATCGAGTATCCCTCTCCTCTGCCTTCTTTTCTTGGACGAAGCAGTCTTGCCTGCTGCCCCCACACTGGGTACTGGTGCCAACTACCCTCTGCCCTCTTTGCCTCAGCAGAACAGGTTAGCCCTCTTACTCCCCCCACCCCCACACTGCCCCACCCTTTCCCTGCCACCGACAGGGCAAACTCTATCCACCCCCAATCTCCTCCTCTCATCTGTCAACGTGATCTCAAGTATATTTGCCCTCCTTTCTTTTTCCAAGCAAGTCTTCTCACCAATTCCCCTTTGGAACAACCCTGACTTGAACATAAAGCATCCCATTTCCCACTGGGTTTGTCCCGACCTCTCTTCGTTGACCCAGTCTCAGTGTAATGGGTTCGAATTTTGATTCAGTCGTTCATCAGAACGTCTACAAAAGCCCTTTGTCCACATACCCCATATAGTATTAACCCTGAATGCCTTCTTTAATGTCTTGCAAGCGCTTGCTTCATATTTTCAATTCAGTTGCAGGTGTCTAGTGACCTCTTCCGTCTTCTGCAAGCTACCAAAGTAACGTAATACCGATCTTATATCCTCTTCGTCAGATATCAAAACACAGAAAGGCACAAGGCTCACAAAGATAATCTGTTCTGCCCATAGAAATTGGCTTCCCATTTTGAAGAAACCTGTTCAAATTGTTGAAAGGGAATGAATTATAAAAAGAGACGCGACTCAATGACAAAGACGTTTCAGCTTATTCCTTTTGACAAAGGTTGTCACACCCAAATCAACATGGTAACTCTGCTGGTGAAAATCAATATTGCAGAAAGGAATGTGAAGTGGAAATGCAGCAGGCCAGGCAGGATCTGTGGAGAAAGCGTAATGAATGTTTCATTTGATGGAAGATTAGTGTTTCATTTGATGGAAGATTAGTGTTTCATTTGATGAAAGATCACCCTCCAGAAATATTAATTCTATCTCTCTCTCCACAGATGCTGTCTGACATTCCGAGTCAGCATTTCAGTTATTCAGATTTCTAACATCTGCAGTGTTTTTACTTCTTGTTTGCAGAAAGCACTCAGTGTTGCTTTGAACGCATTTGTGCCTCTCCTGTGTTGCAACGTATATGATGTGATGGAAGATATATGTAATCCTTGGCAATTTTGGTTAGATTTGCGCAGGGGTTTCCTCCTTGCCGTTAGAAATGTTTTTCAGTGTGATCATCCCCCCCCCCCCCCCCTCAGTATTGTTTCCTGCATTATGGTGCAGCATTGCTGCGAATGCAACGTGAGATTGATGCATCTGCTAATTCACCCGGTGACGCAGTTGTGGCATGAGACGAGCGCCTTCCGCTTTCATCTTGAGTTTGTCGGAATTGCTCCAATTTGACACACACACACACACACACACACACACTGTGGCAATTGGGCGGAGATCTCGGCTGTTAGCTGAACAATTACATTCAAAGAAGGGCTGGATTCTGGAGGGGGGGTTTGAAGGTAAACGGAGATCGGACGGGGAAACGGAGTTGAAGACAGGGACTGTGTGGGCGAGTCTGCCTTTTCATAAGTTTTTATCCACCTGCTGAGGGGAAGGGAAGATTTTATTATTTTTGCGCAATCTTAGGCCATCCCGAAGCTCAGTGGCAACATTTTGAATTATTATCACTGATACAACATAAGAATCACAATGATCAATTTGTGCGTGGGAACATTATTGAAATAAAGACCGAACAAACTCTGTTGGTGATCTTGGTCAAAGGATAAACATTGAGTAATTCTCCAAATAATGAATTTAGTAATCATGTAATTAAGTTATTTCTTTTCTACAGAGATGCTGCCTGACCCGCTGAGTTACTCCAACGTTTCGTGTCTATCTTACGTAATTCTATTTGGGCTGTGGTTTAATTATTGTGTGTGTCTTTGGGAACGGTGCGGCATCGTTTGCATTGCCCGGTGTCTGCTCTAGTACTGCTGTTGATGCAGTTCTTTCGTTGGAGCGTCAGCCGGGATTGCCCAGAGTGAGCGTGTAGGAACGAACTGCAGATGCTGGTTGAAACCGAATATAGACACACAATGCTGGAGTAACTCAGCGAGACAGGCAGCATCTCTACAGAGAAGGAATAGGTGACGTTTCGGATCGAGACCCTTCTTCAGACTGATGGGGTCTTCAGACCTGGAGCGAGGCTGATTTGGCACCAACTTGTAAAAGCTAACTAATGAGCCAAGGTTGTGAGAGCCGTAGAACAATGAAATGGAGCCAGACTGGGAGACACTTGGAAATGCGGATGCTGATGTGGATCATTTCCGTTGCATTTGTCTGTTTTGGAAAGGAGCCTTTTCTTCCCCCTTTGCTTCAGGAACTGACCCGTCCATGAAATAGACTGGGTTTCAGGATAACCCTGACACAATCTTCCTTTATTTTACAGGTGCAGATATCGGATTGTAAGGGGCTCTTGGTCTTTACCAAAGATGAATAATTTGCTGATACTGTCTGTCCTGGCAGGTATGTGCTCCTCAGGAAATCTGGTATCCCCTTTGAATGAACAGCATCAGTGTACTCTAAGTCTGTGACTGTTCATTCAGGGTCTGCAGGACATGCAGACAATTAGACCATAAAACATAACAATTGGAAACGGACATACAGACGCCTCAAACTGCTGAGCGGTTCTATAATTGATGATAAAATAAACACATCCCTGCATTACTGACTCTTCAGCACCGGCTTTGGAAATAAAGCTTTAAAAGCTATAATTATGGGTGATAATCAAGTGTGTTTATCTTCCAATCTTTCTTCCTTTAATAATGTATAAAAGTGAAATAAATCCTAATGGTGTAAGCATGACTCGCTAATTTATAAATGAGGCAGGAGAGAGTCATTCATGCAATGGATTGTTTCCCATACACGAGGCTGGGAATAATTGTCACCTGCAAGCAAAAGATCCAACCACCTCCTTGTGACACTCATTGATATCAGCAACACCAAACCCTTGAACCGAAGCTCAGCTAGAACAACCACATAAATGGGGGAAAAAAACCCACACTTATTTCAGGCAGCACATAGGGATGGCATTTATCTGATGAATATTTCCAGGACTTCCTGATTTTTACGTTTTCCCAAAACTTCAGTTTAAAAACATTTTCAACCGCATAAATTTTGGCAATTGAAGCAGATTGAAGCCAGATGTTCTGCAATAACTGGTTCGCCTCCTCATTCCCAAAGCCCACAAGATTCAGTTTAATGGAACGATCTCCATATGCCTGGTGAATGAAGCTTCAACAATACTTTATTATTATTATTTACCCTCAGAATGAAGAAGGGTCTCGACCCAAAATGTCACCCATTCCTTCTCTCCAGAGACGCTGCCTGTCCTGCTGAGTTACTCCAGCATTTTCAGTCTATCTTTGGTTGAAACCACCTTCCTACACATTAATATCCTAACTTGCAAGAATATATAAGTTACACAGTTAAACTGTACCACTGGATTCATGCGATTTATTTCTCTTTTTAGCGTTGCCTTTGGTGGAAGGCCAACAAATCAAACATCTGTCTGCCTGCACCACAATCACCAATGACCTGAGTCTCAAATGCAATTACGAAAAGGTCTCTGGAGACATCAAGTATGAGTGGAGTCTCCTCAATGTAAAGGGCATTTTGATGGTGATTGCAAGCACAATCCAACCGGGCAAGGTGGATCCGAGCTACAAGAATCGGGCCCAAGGAAACATTGAAGCTCAAATGATAACACTCAATGTGACTGGGTTTGGAACAGCTGACAATGGCGACTATACTTGTCATCTTCTCTGGAACGCTGAACCAACTCGTGACTACAACAAAACAATTCTAGTTATGAAAGGTAAGCATACTTCTTAGACTTTAGACATGAAGCGCAGAAACAGGCCAGTCAGCCCACTGGATTTGTGCCGATCAGTGATCACCCCGTACCCTAACACTATCCTACACACTAGGGCCAATTTATACAATTTTTACTGAAGCCAATTAACCTACAAACCTGTCCACCTTTGGAGCATGAGATGAAACCAGAAAACCCAGAGAAAACTCACACGGTCACGGGTGAATGTGCAAACCCTGTACAGACAGCACCCATAGTCAGGATCGAACCTGGATCTCTGGCGTTGTAAGGCAACAGATCTAGCACTGCACCACTGTGCCACCCTTCCATAGAACATTAAACATTAAAGTGCAAAGAGTATCTTAAAAGGCCTGGCTTGCAGTTACAAATCCCAAGGAATCTCCCTGTCAGGGATGGACTGGATACCGCAGTGGAGTGGTTGGTACATCATCACTGCTGTGGCTTCCCTTCCATTGGTTGTAGGGGCCACAAACATAATTGGACAGCCAGTGGGTCCAAGTAACAAATAAAAGTCAATCAAGGACCCATTTCCTCCGTATTCAGTGGGACCAGGAAAATGTACATTGAGTCCAGTTCTGTTCATAACATGTTGTGCCTGGCCTGGGATATTTCAATGGGTTCCCAACATTTCCTTTTGCATGTCTAATGAACAGCCTCTCTTTACTCACGCCGAACACCAACCCCAGCCCAGAATGTGCTGCATGAACTGATTATCCGGCGATCCCAATCCTGATTGCTGTCTCGTGCGTGGCATAGGAAGTGTATGATGGATTCAATGATTCAATTCTACTTTATTGTGACATGTACTTCGCTCGGTACAGTGAAATGCTATGTTTTTGCAAACAATCCGGTAAAATCATACGGCAGACTTCACCCAGGCAGTACGCAAAGAGTCGCCATGTTTCTGGCGCTGACAACGTTTCAAAAGTTCTTAGTACAGCCTTATCGGCTTGCAGCAGCGAACCAGGCCTGTCTCTCAGTTCGCGGTGACCCTGAAGTTGAGTAAGTGCAGAAACTGGCTTTGTATAGATGAATCGTGAGACTCGATGACCATCGGGAGCAGGGACCTCAGTTTATTCTTCAACAAAGGACACGGGTTCCCTCCCACTCCCGGTTGTATTCTCAACCCTACAAATCATCTTCTCCATCTATTTCAAATGTGGCATTGGACGTTCTTTAACTGAAGATCTGCCACTTAATCTCTTTATTCTACAAGATGTTCCTGAACACATACCAGTGACCTGGTCTGTCTGGACAGGTCAGTAGGTGCTCGATGTTGAATGATCATGCTGCTGAGATGATCTGCAGACACAATGCCAATGGAAGTTAATGGGTAATGTTCACAGATGAAAATTATGAACTAGTTACAGAATTAAAAGACTGGGCCGTGGGAGGGAAAACAAACTGACCTTGCTTAATGCTGTCCAATTGTGTACAACAAACAACTGAGAATCAATAAATGGTTTTGCACAGTTCCCCATTTTTATTCCTGGTGACTTCAATGCTGAATTCTCTGCCTCAGAAGGCAGTGGGGGGCAATTCTCTAATTGCATTCAAGAGAGTGCTAGATAGAGCTCTTAAGGATAGCGGAGTCAGGGGGTATGGGGAGAAGGCAGGAACGGGGTACGGATTGAGAATGATCAGCCATGATCACATTGAATGACGGTGCTGGCTCAAAGGGCCGAATGGCCTCCTCCTGCACCTATTGTCTATTGAATGGTCGCTGCCACTCATTTTACACCCTGAAAAAAGAGCTGACACCAAAAACACACACTGAGAAGGTGAGCAATGGAAAAGTCTGTTCACTGGAGAAGATGTGTAGGAAAGAACTGCAGATGTGATAGACACAAACCTCTGGAGTATTCCAGTGGAACAGGGGGCTTCTCTGGAGCAAAGGAATAAGTGATGCTTTGGATCTGAAGAAGGATTCCAACCAGAAATGTCACATATTCCTTTTCTCCAGATATGCCGCCAGACCCGCTGAGTTACTGCGGCATTTTGTGTGTATCTCCACTGAAGATGTTTGGATACATTTCTATCACAAGATGAAACTTAGAAATTTTCATCATCGTTCTTTGATGGGATGGGGAAATGGTGACTGTCTCGTGCCATTGCGGACACACAAACATTCTAATTGTCTCTTTGTTTCATTCAATGTCTGCAGAAAAAGTTCCAAAGTGCGGCGCCTCTGGGCTTCTGCTGAACATCCCTTTGATGCTGAGTCTACTGCTTTTGCTTCCCGTTCTTCAAACCCTGGGTGATTTGCCTTGTGGAACTGGAAACTAATGAATCAGCAACACAGAAAGAACAGGCATGACTGCATCTCCTCTGTGGAATGAGCGATTGTTCTGTTGTTGTTTTTACCCTT
The DNA here is from genome assembly GCF_053455715.1 of Rhinoraja longicauda. Classification (NCBI taxonomy): domain Eukaryota; kingdom Metazoa; phylum Chordata; class Chondrichthyes; order Rajiformes; family Arhynchobatidae; genus Rhinoraja; species Rhinoraja longicauda. Next base: position 13,038,574 of record NC_135984.1, on the reverse strand, counting down.
GCCAATCGTGTTTATTTTATGTTAATTTCCCATCATGTCAGTGATTTCAAGCAGAAATAGTTTCGATAAGTCATAGTCACAGTTGCACATGTAGATTGGTGCACTCCGCAAACTCCGCTCTCCAATTCCATTGTTGTTCAAGTCGCATCAATGGTGATGTTAGCACAGCGGTCACCCCGTAGTGCTTTCAAGGCCATGGCTGATATCAAGGGTGAAATGTTCCCGTCATCACCGCACTGGTGCTACTGGTGAATAACAGGATGTGGGGATGCAGGAGGGATGAGGGCAAGAGCAGCATTGGGGCTGCTATTTATGTGCACTGTTGTAGCAGATCCAAGGGCCTGACTGATTCTCCAAGACACAAGCCAGGATCTGCTCCGAGACTGACTCTGACTTTCGAACAATGCAAAATATTAATATAAGTGCTTTGGCTTCTATTGAATGTAACGCTAGCCTGCTCAGGTACATACCAGTTACTGTACATATTGAGGAATCCAGCTCTGTTGAATGTATTTTCTATGTAGGCTGAGTACTGTGTCAAATTTTTTTAATTGCCAATATCCAATAAATGCTCATTTTCTTTTCTCAAATGGAAAATGTGAATTGTGTGATTTTTGTTTTGTGCAGGTTCAGTCCTCTTCCACTAGTTTATTCATTCACATTTTGCACCCACCCACATTGCCACTTACACCATAACCCTATCCTGCCTCGCTTTGATGAAACTGATCTAAGGGGAGAAGGTTACATCAACAAACTCTCAAGCACGGCACAACCCTCAGGAACTGTGGCCGATTGGGGATAATTGGATTAATGTACTGGATTAACGGATTGGATTAATGTTTGATGGCACTGGGCCTGTACTCGCTACAGATTAGAAGGATGAGGGAGGGGGAATCTCATTTGAGACCCAGCGCATAATGAAAGGCTTAGATGGAGTGGATGTTTCCTGTAGTGGGAGAGCCTAAAACCAGAGGGCGCGGCCTCAGAATAAAAGGATGTATCTTTAGAATTGAGATGAAGTGGAATTTCTTTAGCCAGAGGGTGGTGAATCTGCAGAATTTATTGCCACATACAGCTGTGGAGACCAAGTCATTGGGTATTTTTAAAATTGAGATTGATAGGTTCTTGATTAATAAGGGTGCCAATGGTTATAGGGAGACGGCAGGAGCATAGGGTCGAGAGGGAAAAATAGATCAGCCATGATGGAATGGTGGAGCAGACTCGATGGGCCAAATGGCCTAATTCTGCTCCTCAGTCCCATGATCTGTAAGCGGAGTTTGGAGAGTTGGTCGAAGCCAATCGTTTGAGGTGAGCATTGTGGGCAAAGATACTGGAGGAGCAAGATGAACCACTCCGTTGAAATCGCCTGTACTGAAGTGTCATCGGCAACGCAGCCATTGTAGTAAGCACAGCCCGCCATTTTAGTAAGCACAACCCGCCATTCCAGTAAGCACAATCCGCCATTTTAGTAAGCGCAGCCCGCCATTTTAGTAAGCACAGCCCGCCATTTTAGTAAGCACAGCCCGCCATTTTAGTAAGCACAACCCGCCATTCCAGTAAGCACAGCCCGCCATTTTAGTAAGCACAACCCGCCGTTTTAGTAAGCACAGCCCGCCATTTTAGTAAGCACAGCCCGCCATTTTAGTAAGCACAACCCACCGTTCTGGTAAGCGCAACCCGCCATTGTAGTAAGCACAGCCCGCCATTTTAGTAAGCGCAACCCGCCATTGTAGTAAGCACAACCCGCCGTTCTAGTAAGCGCAACCCGCCATTGTAGTAAGCACAACCCGCCGTTCGCGATGCCTCTCGCATTGTAATCAGTGTTTTTTGAAGGAACAGTATGTGTGACGATATCATAAATATGTGGAAAATATCTCATCTATCAATTCACAGATTTTTTGTTATTTTTCTTTTAAAATGTTTCTGCAGTTTTCTGCCTACTAAGATGGCGCCGACGTTCCACGGTTTATAGGGTCGAGTGGTCTATCTCTATTATCTGCTCTGCTCTGTTATCTCTGATTCTGGGTAAGCTCAGTCCTGGCCTGGGTGGTATCTGGCCTTGTGATGATGTGGGAGTAGGGTGGGTAGTCCATGTGGCTTTTACTGCCATGATAGAGGTCTGGATATGGATAGTGTTGGACACATGATGGAAAGTGGCTCCCGTGTTTGAATGGTGAGGCTCGCGAATCTTTCGTTTCTCAAGCCAGGAGCTTCATTTTTAGGGAAGGGGCAAGCTGTAGATAGCAGCGGCCAGCGGTCCCGAGGTCCAGGAATGGGGCGAGGTGATGATAGAGACTTCACCTGCACTCGAGCAGACGAGGAGCGAGTTACTGAACAGGGTGGTTACTTGTTTGCAGCTCAGCACATGACCTGGTCAGAGTAAATAATGGTCAGATCTGCCTTCACTTGCATTATTGGAGGTTTGAGGATGTTTGTCAGCTGAATTTCTCGTCCCCATTGCAGCAGGCGAAGTGTTTTTCTCCATGGAATGGGAGACGGCAACTTTGAGATTTGATTTTTTTTTCATCTCACATTGAAAGGACAGGTTTGCCACCTGAACTCTGGGTTCGGCTTCGCATCCATCCCAGACCATTGAGGTGTTGCAGAGCATCGTAGAGCTAAGCCCGAGGTTGACTCCTGATAAGTGGACAGCACCCTCATTCCCAAAGGGCCACGGTACACTCTACACACAAAGACAAAAAACAGGCTGATGTTCCCTGTGTGTGCCCTGTGGGATCGTTTCCCTAATGTCGGACAGCAATGGCGGAGCACAAAACAGTCTGAGGCACAGTGATTGATATTGAAGCCAAGAATTTAATACAACACTAGACCAAACGGACCCGTTGAGCCCAAACCTCTCCTGCATTGGTGCAGCCCCCCCCTCACCTCTCCCCCCCCAATCCTCCCATCTCCCTCCTCCTCCCCCCTTCCCCTTCTTCCCCTCCCCTCCTCTCGTCCCCCTCCTCCCCCTCTCCCTAACCTCCCCTCCCCTTCTCCCTCCCTCTCTCCCCCCCTTCCCCCTCCCTCCCATCCTTCCCCTCATTTCCCTCCCCAACTCCACCCCACTCAACCCCCCCTTTCCTCCCTTCCCCCTCCTCCCTCCCCCCCGAGAGATAGATTTAAACTTTAAAATGTGAATAACTAAAAATATAACACAGATTTCAATGAAACTTCTTCCATTAGCACCAATGGTGCTCCATAGACGATGGTGAGTATGGTGGGCCTAAAATTGTCGCGCTATCGTGTACTGTTTTGGCTGTAGTTCAGGAACAAACAAATAAACAAGAGTTTTAGTATATGGATGGAGCACTGTGCTTATAGTGCATTGTTGTGACTTTCAATAAGCCACTGGGGATTGAAGCTGGTGGATGGAAAAGGCCTTTAAAGATTGTTCCAGACCAACACCTTTGACCTTAAGTCCATCGGGCAGTGGTCAGCATAAAATATTGTGCAGGCACTGCAGGACAAGGACTCATTGGATCCTGTGGCAGGCTTCTCTGAGCAGAATGCCCAGCTTGTCTGGTGAAATACCCCATCGTCTGAACTCACCAACAAGCACCATGACCTTGCTTGGCTGGTGGTGAGAGGGGCCCTCCCGATCAGATCCTTTCCGCTCCACCGGAACTTTGCCTGTTGCAACAAACAGGCATTCTCCTGGAGACCTCTCAGCAGACTCTGAACTCAAAGTAAATCTTAAGAACAAGGCTAACAAACAGCAGGTAATTCAATACAATTTTAATAGCTACAATGACATTATTTACTTCAATATTTTGAGTCCTTCAAATGGATCTGCTGTAACTGAGAAGACTTCTCTGAATGTTCAAAGACCTTTAGTGTAACAAAGTAATTCCCATACATGGTCACAGTCATGCAGTGTGGAAACAGGCCCTTTGGCCCAACTTGCCCACACCGGCCAACATGTCCCACCTGCCTGTATTTGGCCCATATTCTTCTAAACCTGTCCCATACATGTGCCTGTCTAAATGTTTCTTAAGCATTGCCTCAACTACCTCCTCCTGCAGCTCTTTTTATGTCTGTCTTTCCGCCTGCCTGCCTTCCTGTCTGTCTGTCTCTGTTTGTCTCTCTCTGTCTAGCTCCCTTTCTGACTCTGTCTCCCTTTCAAGAGACTGGACGTATTCAAGAGAGAGTTAGATTTAGCTCTTGGGGCTACAGGAATCGAAGGATATGGGGAACAAGCAGGAACGGGGTACTGATTTTAGATGATCAGCCTTGATCATATTGAACGGCGGTGCTGACGAAGGACCGAATGGCCTACTCCTGCACCTATTTGTCAATGTTTCTATCTCTCTCACCCCCCTCTCTCTTTCCCCTCTCCCCTGTCTCTGTCTGTTGGTCTCTCTCTCTCTCTCTCTCTCTCTCTCTGTCTCCATCTCCCTCTCTCCCCCTCTGTCTCTGTCTGTCATTCTCTCTCTTGCCTAAAAGTAGAAGGAATGATTCAATGCTCCTGCTGGGGATTGGCATCCAGATGGAATCTTTCACTTCCCTGCAGAGAGGAATGGGTTTCATAGAAATGTAGAAAAATAGGTGCAGGAATATGCCATTCGGCCCTTCGAGCCAGCACCGCCATTCAAAATGATCATGGCTGATCATCTAAAATCAGTACCCCGTTCCTGCTTTTTCCCCATATCCTTCGATTCCTTTAGCCCTAAGAGCTAAATCTAACTCTCTCTAACTAACTGTTGGTTTTCAGAGAGAAGGGGGGGGGGGGGCATGAGGACCATTGGATGGGGAGTAGCTGGGGCCACCTGGCAAAAGGGGAAGGGGAAGACCCAGTGGAACCCCTGCTGAGGTCCCCCGTAGGATGAGGGTGGGCAGTAGGACCCAGCGGAGTCAGACCACTTGCTGTGGGAGTCTTCCTCGTGGGGTCTGTGGGCCCAGCGCTGAGCCTGGGACTCGGGTAAGGCAACGGCTGTGCCTGCTGGTGGGCGGTGTGAGCCCGGTGCTGAGTATGGGGCTCGGGTAAGGCGAAGGCTGCAGCCCGCTGGTGGGCGGTGGAGTGGCGAGGGTTGGCACAGTCACTGGTGGAGACCCGCGGGGGGGCAGGAGTCCGGGTCAGCAGACGAAGCGTCGGTAGGCCCGGTCAGCGGATGGCCGGGGAGGATGCGAGGGTCGGCGCCATCCGTGAGGTGGTGAAGGTCGGCGACCCCAGGGAGGCGGTGGAGGTCGGCAGCAGCGGCCCCGGGGCCATGGAGGTCGGCGGCAGCGGCCAAGGGGAGGCTGTGGAAGTCACGGCAGCGGCCAAGGGGAGGCTGTGGAGGTCACGGCAGTGGCCAAGGGGAGGCGGTGGAGGTCGCGGCAGTGGCCAAGGGGAGGCGGTGGAGGTCACGGCAGTGGCCAAGGGGAGGCGGTGGAGGTCGCGGCAGTGGCCAAGGGGAGGCGGTGGAGGTCGCGGCAGTGGCCAAGGGGAGGCGGTGGAGGTCGCGGCAGTGGCCAAGGGGAGGCGGTGGAGGTCGCGGCAGTGGCCAAGGGGAGGCGGTGGAGGTCGCGGCAGTGGCCAAGGGGAGGCGGTGGAGGTCGCGGCAGTGGCCAAGGGGAGGCTGTGGAGGTCGCGGCAGAGGCCAAGGGGAGGCGGTGGAGGTCGCGGCAGAGGCCAAGGGGAGGCTGTGGAGGTCGCGGCAGTGGCCAAGGGGAGGCGGTGGAGGTCGGCGGCAGCGGCGGTTGTAGCCCCGGGGAGGCGGTGGAAGTAGACAACGCCGGCATCGTCGGTGGTCCGGGCCTGGGATGGGCCGGGGAGGCGGTGAAGTTTGACGGTAGCGGCCCCGGGGTGGCGGCGAAGGTCGGTAACGGCAGCAGCTTTGGTGGTCTGCTCCTGAGATTGGCCAGGAAAACGGTGAGTCTTGGTGCCGCTCCTCGTGGCAGCAATGGCGTCGCAGGACTCGGCCTCGTGGTTGGTTCTGACGTTTGATGAGGGAATATACAGTACGTGGCACCATCTGCTGGTGTTGAAGAATATTACAGATATTTGTATGGGGGAAAAAAGTGCTTTTAAAGTAATGAAATAACTCAAGATACTTGAAGAAGTATTACGACATTGAACACAGAAGCGCATATGGGCAGATGACAAATAGCTTGGTCAAAGATGGAGGTTTTGAAGAAACTCAAAGGAGGGAAAGGAAGTAGATAAATATATGCAGAGTACTTAAAATCTTGGCCTATGAAAACAAGCTGCCAGTGTTGGACCAGTCAAGACTTGTGATGTCCAAGAGGACAGACTGGAGTGGTGAAGATGGAGAGACCATAAGTGGGATCTCAAAACGCATTTTAAATGCACTAAATATTATAAAATATAGGTGTTGGGACTTTACATACAGCAGAAGTTTCCACGTTCTCCCTGTGGCTGCTTGGGTTTACTCCAGGTGCTCTGGTTTCCTCCCACGCTCCAAAGACGTACAGGTTTGTAAGTTAATTGGCTTCTATAAATTGCCCCTAGAGTGCAGGATAAACCTAGTGTATGGGTGATTGCTGGTCGGCGTGGACTCAGTTGGCCGAAGGACATGTTTCCACGCTGTATCCCTAAAAATGTTTTAAAAAGAAGCTGGAATCATGAGCAAAATACAAGTGCTGGAAGAGCTCAGTGGGCCAGGCAGCATCTGTGGAAGGAAATGGACAAAGGGTATTTCAGGTCAGGCCCCTTCTTCAGATTAATTAAAGTAGAGGAGAAAGGGCTGGTAAAGAGAGATAAGGGGATGGGGTGGGGTAGAACCGGGAAATGATGGGTTGTTTCAGCTGGTGGAATGCGGATGGTCACTAAGACTGGAGGTGATGTGGAGACAAATGTGCAATATGATGAGGAAGGAGGATGAGGAGAAAACCAGAGGGAAGGATAGTGGGTGGAGAGGAATGGTCGGGGGGTGGAGGGGGGAAGGAAGCTAGGCGACTTGGAGTGGGGGTGGGGAGGGCGCGTTGGGATATGAGTTGATGGAGGAGGAGAAATGAACTGGGTACAGGGCAGAGAGTGGAAAGAAAGTTGTGTGTGGGTGGGGAATGACATAGAATAAATGAGGAAAGGGGTGTTTCTTGAAACTGGAGAAATCAATGTTCATGCCTTTGTGTTGTAGGCTACCCAAGTGGTGATGTTGGTCAAAGGATAAACATTCACTAATTCTCCAAATAATGAATTAAGTAATCATGTAATTAAATTATTTCTTTTCTACAGAGATGCTGCCTGACCCGTTGAGTTACTCCAACGTTTCGTGGCTATCTTACGTAATTCTATTTGTGCTGTGGTTTAATTTTGTGTGTGTCTTTGGGAATGGTGCGGCATCGTTTGCATTGCCCGGTGAGGTCTGCTCTAGTACTGCTGATGCTGCAGTTCTTTCGCTGGAGCGTCAGCCGGGATTGCCCAGAGTGGGGGTGTAGGAACGAACTGCAGATGCTGGTTTACACCGAAGATAGACACAAAATGCTAGAGTAACTCAGCGAGACAGGCAGCATCTCCGGTGAGAAGAAATGGGTGACATTTTTGGGTCGAGACCCTTCTTCAGAATGATGGGATCTTCAGACCTGGAGCGAGGCTGATTTGGCACCAATTTGTAAAAGCCAACTAATGAGCCAAGGTTGTGAGAGCCGTAGAACAATGAAATGGAGCCAGACTGGGAGACACTTGGAAATGCGGATGCTGATGTGGATCATTTCCGTTGCATTTGTCTGTTTTGGAAAGGAGCCTTTTCTTCCCCCTTTGCTTCAGGAACTGACCCGTCCATGAAATAGACTGGGTTTCAGGATAACCCTGACACAATCTTCCTTTATTTTACAGGTGCAGATATTGGATTGTAAGGTGCTCTTGGTCTTTACCAAAGATGAATAATTTGCTGATACTGTCTGTCCTGGCAGGTATGTGCTCCTCAGGAAATCTGCTGTCCTCTTTGAATGAACAGCATCAGTGTACTCTAAGTCTGTGACTGTTCATTCAGGGTCTGCAGGACATGCAGACAATTAGACCATAAAACACAACAATTGGAAAAGTACATACAGACGCCTGAAACTGCTGAGCGGTTCTATAATTGATGATAAAAATATACACATCTCTGCATTACTGACTCTTCAGCACTCTTCCTAATGGCTTTGGAAATAAATCTTTAAAAGCTATAATTATGGGTGATAGTCAAGAGCGTTTATCTTCCTATCTTTCTTCCTTTAATAATGTATAAAAAGTGTGTTGGTGGGGCGAGCCACATGGTGTTGCATGTGTCCAGTGCCCTGATATAAATCCAGATGCCGCTGGCTAGCAAATTTTGCGAAAAAGGTAGCCGAGTGCGTGAGCCTCCCCCTGCCACTACATCACCTCTACATCATCAAGACTCTCGCAGTGCCTCCTCTTGGCAACACATGGTAACTGGGGCCACCTTCAGTCCCAGGCTAAAATGCGTGGGGATTTCGGTGGAACTCTGGCCCCCAGAGATGCGACGTGTAGGCCCACCGGGGTGTGGGCACGTGCTGACGTCCATCAACCAGGTCCCAACCGTGGGTTAAATAGCACCGCGTTGCCTTGTCAGGCTCAGGAGAGCCAAAGGCACTGGAGCCCCTAGAGATGGTCGGCTGATCCCACGTGCGTCCGGCTTCCGGCAACTCCTGCAACCGAGTAGGCCCTAGAACGTAGTAGCCATGCCATTCCTCTGGAATCAGCCTATCAGGTGGAGAGGGGAATGCAGGTGCTGGGCAAGTTTGTATTCCCATTTACCTGCCCAAGCTGAGCGGCCAAATCAAACGGAGAGGACACTTCATCCTTGCTGGGCACAGTGAGGTGTAACCACAGATGAAAAATCCCCTTCTCTAAGCAGGACAACGCCAAGCCGCACCATTATCTCCCGCAAACGGACGGATGCCTGATAGAATGTATAAAAGTGAAATAAATCCTAATGGTGTAAGCATGACTCGCTAATTTATAAATGAGGCAGGAGAGAGTCATTCATGCAATGGATTGTTTCCCATACACGAGGCTGAGAATAATTGTCACCTGCAAGCAAAAGATCCAACCACCTCCTTGTGACACTCATTGATATCAGCAACACCAAAGCCTTGAACTGAAGCTCAGCTAGAACAACCACATAAATGGAAAAAAAATAACAACACTTATTTCAGGCAGCACATAGGGATGGCATTTATCTGATGAATATTTCCAGGACTTCCTGATTTTTACGTTTTCCCAAAACTTCAGTTTAAAAACATTTTCAACCGCATAAATTTTGGCAATTGAAGCAGATTGAAGCCAGATGTTCTGCAATAACTGGTTTGCCTCCTTATTTCCCAAAGCCCACAAGATTCAGTTTAATGGAACGATCTCCATATGCCTGGTGAATGAAGCTTCAACAATACTTTATTATTATTATTTACCCTCAGTCTGAAGAAGGGTCTTGACCCAAAACATCACCCATTCCTTCTATCCAGAGATGCTGCCTGTCCCGCTGAGTTATTCCAGCATTTTGTGTCTATCTTTGGTTGAAACCAGCATCTGCCATTCCTTCCTACACATTAATATCATACCTCCTTAGTTGTAAGAATATATAAGTTACACAGTTAAACTGTACCACTGAAATCATGAGATTTATTTCCCTTTTTAGCGTTGCCTTTGGTGGAAGGCCAACAAATCACATATCTGACTGCCTGCGCCACAATCACCAATGATCTGAGTCTCAAATGCCAATACAAAAGTTCCGGTGGAACCATCAACTATGATTGGAGTCTCCTCAATGAAAAGGACCAGATGCTGGTGATTGCAAGCACAATCCAACCGGGCCAGGTGGATCCGAACTACAGGAATCGGGTCCAAGTAACCAAGACGTCTGAAATGGTAGCACTCAAAGTGACTGGGTTTCGACTAGCTGACAGTGGCCGGTATACTTGTCATCTTCGCTCAAGCATTCCATCAATTCATGGCGACAACAAAATAATTCGAGTTATGAAAGGTAAGATTATTTCTTAGACTTTGGACATACAGTGCAGAAACCGGCCAGTCAGCCCACTGGATCCGCACCGACCAATGATCACCCCATACACTCATAATATCCTACATTTCTTCTTCTTAAGCCCTTTGCTCCTCTAGGGAGCATAGGCATTTGACAAATGTCCTCCACCTCACTCGGTTGTTGACGGTTCTTTTGAGATCTCCACAGTTGAGCTCACTCCCAGACATTTCTGCCTGGACACCTCTTCTCCAGCTGTTCCCGGGGTGACCTCTTTGCCTTTTTCCTTGGGGTTTCCATTTCAGGGCTTGCAGGGTGATGGTTGTGGCAGGTTTCCTAAGGGTGTGTCCAATCCAACTCAATTTTCTCCTTCGAATTTGTAAGTCAATGGGATCCTGGCTTGGTCTTTTCCACAGGTCCACGTTGCTTACTTTGTTTCTCCACCAGATGTTTAGTATTCTCCTGAGGCAGGTGTTTATGAACGTGTGCAGCCTGTTTGTTGTGTGTTTTGTTGTTTTCCATGTCTCTGATCCATACCGCATTATCTGCTTCACATTTGAGTTAAACATGCATATTGGGTGTTGATTGAGATGTGTTTTAAGCTCCAGGTCTTCCTGAGCATGTTAAACACCACCTTATTGTTTCTGCTTTTTATGTCTGCATCTGCCCCTCCGGTGGTGTCCACAGCACTGCCTAGGTATGTGAATGTTTCAACCTCCTCTAGGGCATGAGGAAAGGTTTGCTGGTTTTGGAGTGGATCTTCCTCACCTGTGTCTTTGCTGTATTGGGTCTAAGACTACGTTTTGCTGCAGCTTGTAAGAGTCTGTCCGTCTTCTCCTGCATTTGTATCAGTGTGTGTGAAAGGAGAGCTATGTCGTCTGCAAAATCAAGGTCATCTAGCTGCTCACACATTGTCCACTGGATTACATTTCTTTTCCCTTCAGTTGTTTCCATCATGATCCAGTCAATTGCCAGGAGCAACAGGAATGGTGACAGTAGACATCCCTGCTTGACGCCCGTCTTGACACTAAAGCTCTGGGAGAGCTGGCCTGCATGCATAACTTTGCATGAGGTTCCATCATACGGGTTCTTGATTAAGTTTATGATCTTGGTGGGAATTCCATAGTGGTCCGTTAGGCGCCATAGTGTTGTCCTGACTAAGCTGTCAAATGCTTTCTCAAAGTTGATGAAGTCGATGTACAGGGACATGTTCCATTCAATAGACTGTTCAAAGATGATGTGTAGTGTTCTAAACATAGCACAAAAAGTAAGGAAATTTGTGTTTGGTAGATTATTTCTTTGTTGTAACAATGCTTCTTGGCAATAAATCTTATACCGTTGGAAAGCCTGTTTATTTCCCTTTTAAATGGTGCCACATTTGTAAGGAACATGCATTTGTGGGATGAGCAGCAGAGCTGAGAATATGGGTTGCGCCCATGAAAAATTTGCCAAATCTTCTCTGCCAATGCCAAACAGCTTATTCTGCTGTTGCTATTGACTCTTGTTTTGAGCTTCTGGTACCCCCAGGTGCTGACAAGAATGGGATGCCATCCCACAACAGTGTGTGACCAGGCTGGTGACCAGCATGAGGAGGAGGTGCCAGGCTGTTATGGCTGTGTATGGTTCTTCCACACGCTACTGTGGCTCCTGTTTATTAAATGAATAAATTGTTAAATTGCCAATATGTCTTGTTTCTTCAGACTTCAATCATCCAATCCACCGAACAAGAGTCAATGGCAGAATAAGCTGTTTGGCATTGGCAGAGAAGATTTGGCAGATTTTTCATGGGCGCAACCCACATACTCAGCTCTGCTGCTCATCCCACAAATGCATGTTCCTTACAAATGTGGCACCATTTAAAAGGGAAATAAACAGGCTTTCCAACGGTATAAGATTTATTGCCAAGAAGCATTGTTACAACAAAGAAATAATCTACCAAACACAAATTTCCTTACTTTTTGTGCTATGTTTATATGGTCTGTGCATGAGCGATCCTTCCTGAATCCTGCTTGCTGGTCCCGTAGTCTCTTGTCTACAGCTTCCTGAAGACAGTTGAGGATGACCCGGTTGAGAATTTTACTGGGTGCAGAAAGTAGGGTGATCCCTCGGTAGTTGTTACATTTTCTTAGGTCACCGTTTCTTGGCAGTTTCACAATGTATCACTCTGCCCATTCTGTGGGTGTCTTTTCCTCTTCCAAAATTCTCCCAAAGAAGCTGTGGAGCATGTCTGTTGATGAGTCTATGTCTACTTTAAGGACTTCAGGTGGAATATTGTCCGGTCCAGCAGCCTTGCCAGTTTTCAGTTGCTTGATTGCAGCCTTTATTTCTGATTTTGTTGGTCTATCACACTTAATTTGTAGTGGTATCCTGGTTTTGGGAATATGTGGCTACACTGCCGGTGGTGGCCTGTTTACGACTTCTTCGCAATGCTCTACCCATCTGTCGAGCTGCACCTCCTGGGTTGAAAGCAGTTGGCCGTTCTTGTCTGCAATTGGTTTATTACTGTGCAGGTATGTCCTGGACAATTTCCTTGTGATTGTATACAACTCCCTCATGTTCCTTTGAGTCGCCACAATTTCTGCCTCCTTGCAAGCACAATCCAAACGAGCAAGGTGGATCCAACCTATAAGAATCGGGCCCAAGTCACCATGACAGCTGAAATGGTAACGCTGAACGTGAGAGCGTTTGGAACAGCTGACAATGGCAAGTATGCTTGTCATCTTCGCTCGAACACTGAAACAAATCATGACTACTACAAAACAATTCCAGTTATGAAAGGTAAGAATATTACTTAGACTTTAGACATACAGCGCAGAAACAGGCCAGTCAGCCCACTGGATCCGTGCCGACCAGTGATCACCCCGTACACTAACACTATCCTACACACTTGGGCCAATTTTTACAATTTTCACCGAAGCCAATTAACCTTCAAACCTGTCCACCTTTGGAGAGTGGGATGAAACTAGAACACCCAGAGAAAGCCCACATGGCTACAGGGTGAATGTGCAAACCCCGTACAGACAGCACACGTAGTCAGGATCGAACCTGGGTCTTTGGCGCTGTAAGGCAACAGATCTATCACTGCACCACTGTACCGCCCTTCCATAGAACATTAACCATTAACGTGCAAAGAGTCTCTTAAAAGGACTGGCTTGCAGTTACAAATCCCGAGGAATCTCCCAGTCAGGGATGGACAGGATACCACAGTGGAGTGGTTGGTACATCATCACTGCTGTGGCTTCCCTTCCGTTGCTTGTAGGGGCCACAAACATAATTGGACAGCCATTGGGGCCAAGTAACAAATAAAAGCCAATCAAGGACCCATTTCCTCCTTATTCAGTGGGACCAGGAAAATGTAGAGGGAGTCTTGTTCTGTACATAACATGTTGTGCCTGGCCTGGAATATTTCAAAGGGTTCCCAATATTTCCTTCTGAATTTCTAATGAACCCCGAACAGCAATGCCAGCCCAGAATGTGCTGCACAAACTGATTATCCAGCGATCCCATTCCTGATTGCTGCGCGGCATAGGAAGTGTATGATTGATTCAATGATTCAATTCTACATTATTGTGACATGTACCTCAGTACTGTGAAAGGCTATGTTTTTGCAAACAATCCGGTAAAATCATACGGCAGACTTCACCCAGGCAGTACACAAAGAATCGCCATGTTTCTGGCGCTGACAACGTTTCAAAAGTTCTTAGTATAGCCTTATCGCCTTGCAGCAGCGAACCAGGCCTGCCTCTCAGTTCTCGGTGGCCCCGAAGTTGAGTAAGTGCAGAAACTGGCTTTGTATAGATGAATCGTGAGACTCGGTGACCATCGGGAGCAGGGACCTCAGTTTATTCTTCAACAAAGGACAAGGGTTCCCTCCCACTCCCGGTTGTATTCTCAACCCTACCAATCATCTTCTCCATCTATTTCAAACGTGGCACTGGACGTTCTTTAACTGAAGATCTGCCACTTAATCTCTTTATTCTACAAGATGTTCCTGAACACATACCAGTGACCTGGTCTGTCTGGACAGGTCAGTAGGTGCTCGATGTTGAATGATCATGCTGCTGAGATGATCTGCAGACACAATGCCAATGGAAGTTAATGGGTAATGTTCACAGATGAAAATTATGAACTAGTTACAGAATTAGAAGACTGGGCCGTGGGAGGGAAAACAAACTGACCTTGCTTAATGCTGTCCAATTGTGTACAACAAACAACTGAGAATCAATAAATGGTTTGCACAGTTCCCCATTTTTATTCCTGGTGACTTCAATGCTGAATGGTCGCTGCCACTCATTTTACACCCTGAAAAAAGAGCTGAGACCAAAAACACTTACACTGAGAAATCTGTTTCAGGTGAGCAATGGAAAAATCTGTTCACTGGAGAAGATGTGTAGGAAAGAACTGCAGATGTGATAGACACAAACCTCTGGAGTATTCCAGTGGAACAGGGGGCTTTTCTGGAGCAAATGAATAAGTGATGCTTTGGATCTGAAGAAGGATTCCAACCAGAAATGTCACGTATTCCTTTTCTCCAGATATGCCGCCAGACCCGCTGAGTTACTGCGGCATTTTGTGTGTATCTCCACTGAAGATGTTTGGATCCATTTCTATCACAAGATGAAACTTAGAAATTTTCATCATCGTTCTTTGATGGGATGGGGAAATGGTGACTGTCTCGTGGCATTGCGGACACACAAACAAACATTCTAATTGTCTCTTTGTTTCATTGAATGTCTTTCAGCAACACTTGCAGAGTGTGGCGCCTCTGGGCTTCTGCTGAACATCCCTTTGATGCTGAGTCTACTGCTCTTGCTTTCCGTTCTAAAAAACCCTGGGTGATTTGCCTTGTGGAACTGGATACTAATGAATCAGCAACACAGAAAGAACAGGCATGACTGCATCTCCTCTGTGGAATGAGCGATTGTTCTGGTGTTTTTACAGTTGCCAATTGTGTTTATTTTATGTTAATTTCCCATCATGTCAGTGATTTCAAGCAGAAATAGTTTTGATAAGTCATAGTCACAGTTGCACATGTAGATTGGTGCACTCCGCAAACTCCGCTCTCCAATTCCATTGTCGTTCAAGTCGCATCAATGGTGATGTTAGCGCAGCGGTCACCCCGTAGTGCTTTCAAGGCCATGGCTGATATCAAGGGTGAAATGTTCCCGTCATCACCGCACTGGTGCTACTGGTGAATAACAGGATGTGGGGATGCAGGAGGGATGAGGGCAAGAGCAGCATTGGTGCTGCTATTTATGTGCACTGTTGTAGCAGATCCAAGGGCCTGACTGATTCTCCAAGACAAGCCAGGATCTGCTCCGAGACTGACTGACTTTCGAACAATGCAAAATATTAATATAAGTGCTTTGGCTTCTATTGAATGTAACGCGAGCCTGCTCAGGTACATACCAGTTACTGTACATATTGAGGAATCCAGCTCTGAATGTATATTCTATGTAGGCTGAGTACTGTGTCAAATTTTATTCATTGCCAATATCCAATAAATGCTCATTTTCTTTTCTCAAATGGAAAATGTGAATTGTGTGATTTTTGTTTTGTGCAGGTTCAGTCCTCTTCCACTCGTTTATTCAATGGTTATAGGGAGAAGGCATGAGAATAGGGTCGAGAGGGAAAATTAGATCAGCCATGATCGAAAGGTGGAGCAGACACGATGGGCCTAATGGCCGAATTCTGCTCCTCTGTCCTGTGATCTGTAAGCGGAGTTCGGAGAGTTGGTCGAAGCCAATTGTTTGAGGGGAGCATTCTGGGTAAGCTCAGTCCTGGCCTGGCTGGTATTTGGCCTTGTGATGATGTGGGAATAGGGAGGGTGGGTAGTCCATGTGGCTTTTACTGCTATGATAGAGGTCTGGATATGGATACTGTTAGAAACATGATGGAAGGTGGCTCCGTGTTTGAATGGTGAGGCTCGTAAATCTTCCATTTCTCAAGGAGCTTCATTTTAAGGAAGTGGCAAGCCGTGGATAGCAGCGGTCAGCGGTCCCGAGGTCCACGAATGGGGCGAGGTGATGATAGAGACTTCACCTGCACTCGAGCAGACGAGGAGTGAGTGACTGAACAGGGTGGTTGTTACTTGTTTGCAGCTCAGCACGTGATCTTATCGAAACATATAAGATTATTAAGGGGTTGGACACGTTAGAGGCAGGAAACATGTTCCCAATGTTGGGGCAATCCAGAACCAGGGGTCACAGTTTAAGAGTAAGGGGTAGGCCATTTAGAACGGAGATGAGGAAAATCTTTTTCAGTCAGAGAGTTGTAAATCTGTGGAATTCTCTGCCTCAGAAGGCAGTGGAGGCCAATTCTCCGAATGCATTTCAAGAGAGAGCTAGATAGAGCTCTTAAGGAAGGCGGAGTCAGGGGTATGGGGAGAAGGCAGGAACGGGGTACTGATTGAGAATGATCAGCCATGATCACATTGAATGGTGGTGCTGGCTCGAAGGGCTGAATGGACTACTACTGCACCTATTGTCTATTGACCCGGTCTGAGTAAATAATGGTCAGATCTGCCTTCACTTGTGTTCCGACTGCATTATTGGAGGTTTGAGGATGCTTGTCAGCTGAATTTCTCGTCCCTATTGCAGCAGAGTCAACACAGGTGAGCTGTTTTTCTCCTTGGAATGGGAGACGGCAACTTTGAGATTTGATTTATTTTCATCTCACAATGAAAGGACACGTTTGCCACCTGAACTCTGGGTTCGGCTTCACATCCATCCCAGACCATTGAGGTGTTGCAGAGGATCATAGAGCTAAGCCCGAGGTTGACTCCTGATCAGTGGACCGCACCCTCATTCCCAAAGGACCATTGTCCACTCTACACACAAAGACAAAAGCCAGGCTGATGCTCCCTGTGTGTGCCCTGCGGGATCGTTTCCCTAATGTCGGACAGCAATGGGGCAGCACAAAACAGTCTGAGGCACAGTGATTGATATTGATAATAATAATAATAATCCTTTATTCGTCCCACAACGGGGAAATTTGCAGGGTTACAGCAGCAGCAATGTGGATAGCAAAAATAAATAAGCATTCATTAAAAAATAAAGTGACAGTAATTATCTTTATTTACTGGTCTGCTGGGAGCAGTGCTGGTTGTGCAGTCTCTCAACAGCAGGAAAGAAGGACCTTCGATATCTCACTTTCACGCACTTGGGGTGAAGACGTCTGTCACTGAAGGAGCTGCTCAGCGCAGTGACAGTGTCCTGCATGGGGTGGGAGTCCTTGTCCATCAGCACTGTTAGCTTTGCCATCATCCTCCTCTCTCCCACCGCCTGCACTGAGTCGAGGGGGCATCCCAGGACATAACTGGCCTTGATCAGTTTATCAAGTCTCTTCCTGTCAGCAGTTAAGATGTTGCTGCTCCAACAGACCACTCCATAGAAATTGGCTGATGCCACCACAGTGTCGAAGAAGGTCCTCAGGATTGCCCCCTGCACTCCAAAGGGTGTTGCCAAGAATGTAGTACAACGTGGCGCACTGTGCTTATGGTGCGTTGTTGTGACTTTCAATAAGCCGGAGATTGAAGCTGGTGGATGGAAAAGGCCTTTAAATGTTGTTCCAGACCAACACCTTTGACCACAAGTCCATCGGGCAGTGGTCAGCACAAATATTGTGCAGGCACTGCAGGACAAGGACTCGTTGATCCTGTGGCAGGCTTCTCTGAGCAGAATGTCCAGCTTGTCTGGTGAAATGCCCCATCGTCTGAACTCACCAACAAGCACCATGACCTTGCTTGGCTGGTGGTGAGAGGGGCCCTCCCGATCAGATCCTTCCCGCTCCACCGGAACTTTACCTGTTGCAACAAACAGGCATTCTCCTGGAGACCTCTCAGCAGACTCTCTTTGAACTCAAAGTACATCTTAAGAACAAGGCTAACACACAGCAGGTAATTCAATACAATTTTAATAGCTACAATGACATTGTTTATTTCAATATTTTGAGTCCTTCAAATGGATCTGCTGTAACTGAGAAGACTTCTCTGAATGTTCAAAGACCTTTAGTGTAACAAAGTAATTCCCATACATGCTCATAGAGTCATAGAGTCCATGCAGTGTGGAAACAGGCCATTCGGCCCAACTTGCCTACACCGGCCAACATGTCCTATCTACATTAGTCCCACCTGCCTGCATTTGTGTCATATTCTTCTAAACCTGTCCCATCCATGTACCTGTCTAAATGTTAATCATTGCCTCAACTACCACCTCCTGCAGCTCGTTCCATATACCCACCACCCTTTGTGTATGAAAGGTTTCAGGGTCAGAGAACCTGGATGTCCAAAATTCATGTTGTGGGAGCTGACTGTCTGGATACGCACAATCCACTGATAGATGGAGCAAGTTTGCCTCAGTGATGTAATTTAAGAATGGAGCTTTCCTTGATCTCAACCATAATCGTGCAACATAACTGAGCTGAAGTTATCTGATGTCTGGTTTGGTCGATTAACACAACCCCATTGTCTGACATTTGGCTGTTGGATTAAGGAATACTCTGCTTTTTATTCAATTCAAAAAATGTATTCAATTATTTACAAATAATATTTACAATGTAATAAAACAAAACAGAGCCCACCACCAGAATACAATACAAACAAATATACCAAATGAAGCTATTATACAACTATATTACAATCCCTATCCAGGATGCAACCAACCCCCTGTGGTGCCCAACTGTCCCGGAAATCCCCCAGGGTACCCGTGGACAGTGCGTAGTCCCTCTCCAATGCCACCCGGGCGCGGACGTAACCCCGGAAAAGGGGCAGGCAGCTGGCTCAGGCAGAGCCCACTTCCGCCTGGCGCCGCGACTCGCGGATGGCCAGCTTGGCCAGGCCCAGGAGCAACCCAACCAGGACATCCTCGGCCCTACCCTCTCCCCTCCACACAGGGTGTCCAAAGATGAGGATGGTGGGTGAGAAGTGCAGCCAGAAGGCAAGGATCAGCCCCTTTAGATATTGAATCAGGGGCAGCAACCTCACACACTCCATGTACACGTGGTACACAGACTCACACACTCCATGTACACGTGGTACACAGACTCACACACTCCATGTACACGTGGTACACAGACTCACACACTCCATGTACACATGGTACACAGTCTCACACACTCCATGTACTCGTGGTACACAGACTCACACACTCCATATACACGTGGTGCCCAGACTCTCACACTCCATATACACGTGGTGCCCAGACTCTCACACTCCATGTACACGTGGTACACAGACTCACACACTCCATATACACGTGGTGCCCAGTCTCACACACTCCATGTACTCGTGGTACACAGACTCACACACTCCATGTACACGTGGTACACAGACTCACACACTCCATGTACACGTGGTACACAGACTCTTCCAGCCCGCAACAGTGGCAGGCGGCTGGCGAGCCTGTTAACCACGAGAGAAACAGATTGCAGGGGACTCCTCGGTGCAATACCCTCCACCCCAGGTCCCCGATGGAGAGGGGCAGAATCCCTGCGTAGAGGGACCCCCACCGGAAGGCAACACTGACCGCCACTTAGTGCCCGGACGGTGGAGCAGGGCGAGGAAGTGCAGGGTGTGGAGGAGGAGCCTGTACAGGACACGCCTCCCTGCCTCTCGGAGGGAGATGAAGGGTGTCGAAGAAATGTGGCTCATGTTGTGTGGGACCGACTCCCGGGAAGGATTACGGCTCCTGGGTCCACCGAGTAGGGGAGACGGTGGGGCCAAAGATGTCCTGATTGGGTTGCTCCTGGGCCTGGCCTAGCTGGCCATCCGCAGGTCGCGGCGCCAGGCGGAAGAGGGCTCTGCCTGAGCGGGTGGGACAAGGGCTTGCTACTCTCACGCTTGGGCCCCTCGACACCCGGCAGGGCAGGACAGGACAAGGGCCGGCTGCTCTCATGCCCAGGGTCCCTCGACACCCGGCAGGGCAGGACAGGACAAGGGCCGGCTACTCTCATGCCCAGGACCACCCAGCAGGGCAGGACAAGGGCTGGCTGCTCTCATGCCCAGGGCCCCTCGACACCCGGCAGGGCAGGACAGGACAAGGGCCGGCTACTCTCATGCCCAGGACCACCCAGCAGGGCAGGACAAGGGCTGGTTGCTCTCATGCCCAGGACCCCTCGACACCCGGCAGGGCAGGACAAGGGCCGGCTGCTCTCACGCCCGAACCTGCAACCAGGTTCCAGACTCTCACCAAGTCCCGGCAGAAGCCGGGCATCCCCACCAGGACGGCACGGCTGACGCCCACCATCGGGATCCGCGTACCTCCTCGAAGGCAGCGGCCCCATCGGAAAAAGTGCGTTGCCAGCATGTGCCACCTGGGAGGACGCTCCGATTACAGGTGTCTCTGCAGAGTCCTGAAGCGGAGAGTTGCCAACTAGGTGCGAATGCACACCAGCGACTGACCGCCTTCCTCAATCGGGAGAAGGAATGTCCTGCTTGGTAGCTTACAGCTTAACGGTATGAATAGTGAATTCTTCAATTTTCGGTAACCTCCTCCCCCCTTGTTCTCCCCCTACCCCTAAGCCCCACCTAGACCCCTGTCTATTTCTCCCCTTCCCTCCCCCCTACTACTTTCCACCCTCTAGCTTTGCAATTCGCGACTCTTCAATCCTGTCTCAACCCTTCTGCTATTATCCGTGTTCCAACCATCTCCCCATCAACCCCCTCCCCCTCACTTGCATCCACTTATGGCATGCCACACTTTGTCCTGCCACACTCTCTCCTTTTCAACCCTTCTTCTCGCCTCCTGCAATCAGTCTTTAGAAGGTCCCGACCTGAAACGTCACACTACCTTGTTCTCCAGAACTGCTGCCTGACCTGCTAAGTTACTCCAGCACTTTGTGTCCTTTCAGGAACTTCTAATGGGCATGTCAATTTGTAAACCATATACTTTGCGCAGCTTCTTGCTGTGGCCAGAGCCTGGGCTCTATACTGGGCTTGATTACAAAGCTGTCTTTTTACATTTCAAAACTGTTTGCTGCTTAGAGTCTACATTGGAATAGGTTTCCACCGGGCGGTGCTCTCTGAATGGCGGTGCTGTCTCTCTCTCTGTGTCCCTCCTGCTCTGTTTGTCTCCCTCTACCCTGGTCCCTCTGTCTAATAAACTTCCCCTCTTTCTCTCTCCCTCCCCCCCCCCCCCCCCCCTCTCTCTCCCACTCTTTTTATGGCTGTCTGTGTGTCCGCCTGCCTGCCTGCCTGCCTGCCTCTCTCTGTTTATCTCGTTCTCTCTGTCTCTCTCCCTTTCTGTCTCTGTCTCTATGAAGAGATTTAGCTCTTAGGGCTAAAGGAATCAAGGGATATGGGGAAAAAGCAGGAACAGGGTACTGATTTTAGATGATCAGCCATGATCTTATTGAATGGCGGTGCTGGCTCAAAGGGCCGAATGGTCTACTCCTGCACCTATTTTTCTATGTTTCTCTGTTTCTACCTCTCTCTCCCTCACCCCCCCCCCCCCCCCACTCTCTTTCTCCCCCTCTCCCCTCTCTCTGTCTGTTGGTCTCTCACTCTGTTTCTATCTCCCTCTCTCCCCCTCTGTCTCTGTCATTCTCTCTCTCTCTCTCTCTCTCTCTCTTTCTCTCTCTTTCTCTCTGCTCTTCAAATTGTGGAACTTGGTGTCCTTGCCTTAGCTCGGATCCCTTCCCATCTCTTTTCCCAATACATTTTCATTCCGATCTATCTCTCTAAATACCTACCTCCCAGAACCAGCCTTCATTACAAAATACAATTCGTTACTTCTTCCCCTTCCATCACCATTTGTGGACATGCTTTCTGTGTTTCCATTGCCTTGCATCCATAGGTATGCTTCCATCAGGAATGGTCTGATGAGTGGTAGGAGGCAGGTATTCCTTAGCTGAACACCCAGTAATGACATTGTTAGTGGACTGACTCTTGGTTAGTCTGCCTTCTCTCTCTCTCTGTTGTTCCCTATAGTCTGCAATGGATTGCTGCTGTTTAGTCTAGTCCCTCCTCTAAGATGAATTCTCATGCGTAGTTTACCAGAAGCTGTACTTCAGGCACACCACACATTTGCATTCTGAAGGGGGTCTTATATCCAACGACCATGAAGGATGTCCGATGTCTACCAACTCCTAAAAGTAGGAGAAGGAATGATTCAATGCTCCTGCTGGGGATTGGCATCCAGATGGAATCTTTCACTTCCCTGCAGAGAGGAATGGGTTTCCTAAATGGTTGGAAATTGGTCTCCAGCTGATTGTTGGAATGCCTTTGCGGTGATGGGTTAACATCTATTGTATTGTGTAACGATTGAGATCATCAAACACCTGGTTCCATTCAGGATGTCACAGCTGCATTTACCCTCTGACCCTTGGCCCTCTCTGACCAGCTGCCCATTCCAGACTCTGGCCCCAGGGTGAAAATGTGAGGCATTTGTTCAGGGGATCGATCTGACTCCCAAGTGGCACGTGACACTTTGGACAGTAAGCGATCAGGATGACAGATATTGGAAGATGAGGAAGGCATTGGACACCCCTAAATGAGGTAAACACTGGAATCTGCGGGAAACATTATAGTATAAGAAAATAACTGCAGATGCTGGTACAAATCGATTTATTCACAAAATGCTGGAGTAACTCAGCAGGTCAGGCAGCCTCTCGGGAGAGAAGGAATGGGTGACGTTTCGGGTCAAGACCCTTCTTCAGACTTCAGATTTCACTCGAATCTTAATGGAATTATATTACGTTGGAGCAACGTTTGAAATTTGTCATAGTACTTTGTTATTACATAGCTCTAACACAGAAAATATCCCAGGGAACTTCAAAAGCAAACAGTATTTGACATTGAGCCACATATGTTCCTTTTCGAAAAGTGGTATGGTTCTGACTTTTGATGAGGGAATATACAGTAAGTGGCACCATCTGCTGGTGATGAAGAATATTACAGATATTTGTATGGGGGGGGGGGGGGGAGTGATTTTAAAGCAATAAAATAACTCAAGATATTTGAAGAAGTATTACAACACTGAACACAGAAGCGCATATGGGCAGGTGATAAATAGCTTGGCCAAAGATGGAGGTTTTGAAGAAACTCAAAGGAGGGAAAGAAAATAGATAAATATAAGCAGAGTACTTAAAAACTTAAAATCTTGGCCGATGAAAACAAGCTGCCAGTGTTGGACCAGTCAAGACTTGTGATGTCCAAGAGGACAAACTGGAGTGGCGAAGATGGAGAGACCAGAAGTGGGATCTCAAAACGCAGCTAAATATTATAAAATATAGGTGTTGGGACTTTATATACAGCAGAAGTTTGCACGTTCTCCCTGTTACTGCTTGGGTTTTCTCCAGGTGCTCTGGTTTCCTCCAACACTCCAAAGACGTATAGGTTTGTAAGTTAATTGGCTTCTATAAATTGCAGGATAAAACTAGTGTATGGGTGATTGATGAGGGAATATTCACGGACTTGGAGGGCCGAAAAGGCCTGTTTCCGGCTGTAGATATATGATATGATATGATATACAGTACATGGCACCATCTGAGTAGAGTAGAGGAGAAAGGGCTGGTAAAGAGAGATGAGGGGATGGGGTGGGGTAGAACCGGCAAGTGATGGGTGGATTCAACTGAGGTGGAATGGGGGGATGGTCACTAAGACTGGAGGTGAAGTGAAGACAAATGTGCAATATGATGAAGAAGATGAGAAGTGAAGTGTAAAACCAGAGGGAAGGACAGTGGGTGGAGAGGAATGGTGGAGGGGAGAAGGAAGCTAGGCGACATGGAGTGGGGGTGGGGAGGGGGGGTTGGGATATGAGTTGATAGAAAAGGGGAAAATAACTGGGTACAGGGCAGAGAGTGGAAAGAAAGTTGTGTGTGTGAATGGGGAACGACATAGAATAAATGAGAAAGGGAGTGATACTTGAAACTGGAGAAATCAATGTTCATGCCTTTGTGTTGTAGGCTACCCAAGTGGAATATAAGGTGGTATTTTTCCAGCGTGTATGTGGGCTCTCTCTAGCAGCAGAGGAGGCCAAGGACAAAAAGAACAGTGTGGGAATGGGATGGGGAATTAGAATGGCATGCAGCCAAGAGCTCCAGCAGTCCATGAGGAAACGTATGCCTCTATGAGCTGATAGTGATGGGATCTGTGGTAGTTAAGATAGCAAATGATAGCAAATCTGTGGTAGTTAAGATAGACAATAGACAATAGACAATAGGTGCAGGAGTAGGCCATTCAGCCCTTCGAGCCAGCACCGCCATTCAATGCGATCATGGCTGATCACTCTCAATCAGTACCCCGTTCCTGCCTTCGCCCCATACCCCTCACTCCGCTATCCTTAAGAGCTCTATCCAGCTCTCTCTTGAAAGCATCCAACGAACTGGCCTCCACTGCCTTCTGAGGCAGAGAATTCCACACCTTCACCACTCTCTGACTGAAAAAGTTCTTCCTCATCTCCGTTCTAAATGGCCTACCCCTTATTCTTAAACTGTGGCCCCTTGTTCTGGACTCCCCCAACATTGGGAACATGTTTCCTGCCTCTAATGTGTCCAATCCCCTAATTATCTTATATGTTTCAATAAGATCCCCCCTCATCCTTCTAAATTCCAGTGTATACAAGCCCAATCGCTCCAGCCTTTCAACATACGACAGTCCCGCCATTCCGGGAACTAACCTAGTGAACCTACGCTGCACGCCCTCCATAGCAAGAATATCCTTCCTCAAATTTGGAGACCAAAACTGCACACAGTACTCCAGGTGCGGTCTCACCAGGGCCCGGTACAACTGTAGAAGTAGCAATATGAAAGATGGAATGAGCTAAAAGTGATTTGGAAGATCCAAATGGCGAGTGTGGGATGCTCTTGGATCAGTCCAGGCAAGTAACTGCAATGCATTTTGTAATGACGTTTCAGACCCAAAACTTCACCAATTCCTTCCCTCCAGAGATGCTGCCTGTCCGGCTGAGTTACTCCAGCATTTTGTGTCTGTCTTCAGTGTAAATCAGCATCTGCAGTTCCTTCCTACACCTTAATGTTTTGGCTGGTGGACAGGGTGCCACTAAACGAGGTTGCTTTGTCATGGTTGTAGTCTAGCCTCATAGAATTGTAGGCGCAGCATTCAACGAGGCAAGAGGAGAGTATTCCGAATGGAAGGCTGCTCTGGAAGGTTAGACCGCATGGGATCCAGGGGGATCGATACAGAATTGATTTCATGGAAGGAAGCAGAGGGCGGAGGTTGCTTTTCAGACTGGAGGCCTGTGACAAGTGGTGTGCTTCAGATGTCAGTGCTGGGCCCAATGCTGTTTGTGGTTTTTATCAATAATTTGGATGAGTATGTACAAGGCATGGTTAGCAGGAATTCAGACGACACTAAAATGGGTGATATAGATAGTATGTAGGATAACTACTATCATAGATAGTAGTTATCAAAAATTATAGCAGGCTCTTGATCAGCTAGGCAAGTGGGACGAGGAATGGCTAATGGAGTTTATTGCATATAAGTTCGAGGTGTTGCAGTTTGGGAAGTCAAACCAGGGCAGGACCTTCAAAGTGAGTGGTAGGGCCCTGGGAAGTGTCGTGAAGCAGTGGGATCTAGATGTACAGGTACATAGTTCCCTGAAAGTGGTGTCACAGTTAGATAGGGTGGTCAAGAAGAAAATTTGATACATTGACCTGCATCATTTAGGGTATTGGGTATTGAATTTGGGACGTTATGTACAAGATATTGTACTAGATGTTGGTGAGGCCACATTTGGAGTATTATGTTCACTCTTGGTCACCCTGCTATGGAAAAGAGACATTAAGCTGGAAAAAGTGCAGAGAATATTTATGGGAATGTTTTCAGGCTTTGAGGCAGTGAGCTATAGGGAGAGGGAGGGCAGGCTCCATTCCTTGGTGCAGAGGGGGCTGAGGGGTGATCTGACAGATGTGTATAAAATCATGAGAGGAATAGATACAGTGAATGCAGAGTCTTTTACTCAGGGTATAGGGGAATCACAAACAAGAGGTCATAGGTTTAAGGTTGTATGGGCAAACATGAGGGGCAACATTTTCACTCAGAGGGTGGTGGGGTATATGGAACGAGCTGCCAGAAGAGGTTGTTGAGGCAGATACTACAATGGCATTTAAATGAAACATGGACAGGTACATTGATAGGAATGGTTTAGAGGGATACTAGACCAAGTGGACCCATTGGGCCCAAACCTGCATTGGTGAACTCCCCCCCCATCCCTCCTCCCCTCCCTCCTCCCCTCCCTGCTCCCCTCCCCCTCCCCCCCCCTCCCTCCACCCCTGAAACACGAGTTTTAGAATATAGATGGGGCAAATACAGGCAGATGGGACTAGTTTCGATGGGCATAATGGTCGGCATGGATGGGTTGGGCCTGTTTCCATGCTGCATGACTCTATGACTCCAATCCCTCAAGTTCCTGACTTGTGCTGTGTAGGCGATGAACAGCTTTGGGGTGTCAGGAGGTGAGTTTCTCTGGCAACTGTACGACTAGTCTGTGACTGCTCTTATAGCCACAATATTTGTGTGGCTGTTCCTGTTCAATTCCAGGTTATTGATGGTGTGGCCTTCAACAATGGTAATGCCTTTGAATTTCAAAAGAAGGTGATTTGAAGATAATCACAGGCAGACAATGTTGTCATGTGAATGCTACCATGCTCATCAATCTGTGCCTGAATATTGCCGGCATAGATGGTTTCATCTGCAAAGGAGGTGTGAATGAAATTGAACATTGGACAATCACCAGCGAATTGAGATCAAAGTTAAAATCACCAAGGAAGGAAAGTTGCTCAGTGCAGAGGCTGGGGGAGGAAAACTATGAAACTCTCACGGTGAGCTTAATTTTATGTGCATAGGTCGTTGCTAAGGAACAAGTATTTTAAATGATGAATCAAAGAGTGAAAGAGAGCACGTCAAAGAATAAGGAGATGTTGTGGCAGGGAAACGGTGAACATATAATCAGGTGCTGTAGTGAGTTCCTCTGGCTTCATTCAAGGGGCATTGGGTGGAGGGGGAGTTCTAATCCCCTCAGCCCTGTTTTCAAGAAGCATGATGAAGGTGTAACCTCAAAGCCCTTGTTGACAAGAGGACAGATGCTTTGGAGAAGAGGGGAAAGCAATAGGCATTGAAAGATAAACTGCTGGAAGAACTCAGTGGGTCAAGTAGCATCTATGGAGGCAAAGAGGTGGTCAATGCATCGGGTTGAGACCCTGCAGAAGGATCGCGGAGGTGACTGCAAGTGTTCATAGGGTTAGCCGTCGAGGGGATAAATTGGAAAGTAAGAAAATTTGTCAAGATTATCCTCATGTTGTTTGGGTAGAAAGATAAATGAGAAATAGTAAGCCAGTGTTTTGTGCCTTGATGGATTCATCAGAGGATATCAAGAGAGATGGAAAGGGAAAACAAAGGCTAATCCAAGCCGGGAACAATGACACAAAGGTAATAAGGGTGATGGGTAACGAATATTTGGGTAACGAATATTTGGAGCACACAAGGGAACAAAAAGGAGATATAAACAGTGAGGGAGAGTTCTGGGAGAACTACGGAGGAAAATTGTAAAAGAAAAAGGAGAATTCATGATGGAAATGGGTGGAGTGCAGCAGCCAAAAGACATTTCCAGGATAGCAGCCAGACTAACTGAGAGTCTAGTCGGCCTGCACTTGGAAAACCATCTGGAGAAATGGAGAGGAGAGGAAATCTAGGATAGTGGAGAGACGGGTTGTGGATTGGATTAGTGGCATGTGTGAGGTCTGGAGAGACATACTCCAGTTTCTTCTGGTCTTCCAGGAATTCTGGAGAAGTGCATCCACTGTAATTGGTTCCTCTCCCCTCTCTTGGGCTACTAAGCTCCAAGAATCCCAGCTAGCAGATCTTAAATCCAAAACACTGTTAAGATTTGAAGCACAGAAACAATAGTACGTTGTAATTATCACCTTCCTCCACAAGTCACCTCCTGGAGTTATGTGCGTTGGTGTTGACTTTCATATTTCTGAAATATTAACTCACCTATTCTTCTCACATCCCTTGGGGGAGTGGAGTGGGAGATGGTGCAGAGAGTGCAGATTGGTTAAAATTTCCACTAATATGTTGAAGATTTCCAGCTACCATGACATCTCTTTATACCCGCAGCTTCTGAGTTTGCATGCTGCTTATCTAACATCCACTCTGGATGGCGCCACTAATCCCTCTCATTAGATATTAGGAATTCCATTGGAGTTATCATTACCCTCATTGGAAATTCCAGTCCCTTGCTCCAGACCCCATTCCCTGTGTGAGGCAGCACTGGATTGCTTGCGACCTTTACCTCCTGTTTGATCCAATGCCAAGCTTCGAACTCCATCACCTAACCTAAGTCCATGCTATGTGTAGGAAGGAACTGCAGATGCTGGTTTATTCCGAAGATAGACACAAAGTGCTGGAGCAACTCAGCAGGTCAGGCAGCATCTCTGGAGAGAAGGAATTTGGAGCAACTGGAGAAAAGTGCTGAACTACTAGCTACCTCTTTGATGACCTTCAGACCATCCTTGATTGGACTTTGCCTTGCACTAAACGTTATTCCCTTATCATGTATCTATATACACTGTAAATGGATCAATTGTAATCATGTATTGTCTTTCTGCTGACTGGTTAGCACGCAACAAAAGCTTTTCACTGTACCTCGGTATACATGACAATAATCTAAACTGAAACTTTAGAGCGGAAACAGGCCCTTCGGCCCACTAAGCCTGCACCGACCAGTGATCAGCCTGTACACTAATACCATCCGACACGGGGGAGACAATTTATAATTTTTACCGAAGACAATTGACCTACAAATCTGTATGTCTTTGGAGTGTGGAAGGAAATGGGGCACCTGGAGAAAACCCACGCGGTCACAGGGAGAACAAACGTACAAAATCCGTACAGACAGTACCCATAGTCAGGATCAAACCCGGGTCACTGGTGCTGTAAGGTAGCGACTCCGCTGCGCCACCGTGCTGCCTTCTTAGCCATATTGGCTTCTTCTGTTATTGTACTTCTTTTTTTTTTGCACTATTCAGTTTTTGCTCTACAGTTTTGCACCAATCTGCTGACTTGCCCTGGTTGTTGTATTTATTCATGTATTTATCATTTTCGCTGTACATTGTTTACTCAGTGACCGTGTGAACAAGGCATCTTATTGCACATTGGTGCAAATGACATAAACTAATCTGTATCTATACATTTTTATCCTTAAATGTTTATTAATAATTCAGTCTCAGTCCCTTCACTGTAGCGACAAATCAGTGCATATCAGTACACGTGACAATAATAATAATAATTGAATGAATAAGTTCATTCAGGTCTTGCAACTGAGCACACAGGAGGTACAACGCGCTCTGCAAAGGGTCAACCCACGCAAGGCTGCGGGACCGGATGGAGTTCAAGGAAGGGTACTGAAGGACTGTGCTGAACAGCTGGCTGAGGTATTCACCAGGATCTTTAACCTGTCATTATCTCTGGCTACGGTCCCCAAGTGCCTGAAGTCGGCTATCATAGTTCCGGTGCCGAAAAAAGCCAAGATCTCCAACCTGAACGACTACCGCCCGGTTGCCCTAACGCCAATAGTCATGAAGTGCTTTGAGAGGCTGGTCCTCTCACACATCAAATCCAGCATCCCTGACTCACTGGACCCACATCAATTTGCATACAGGGCAAATAGATCCACAGAGGACGCCATCTCTCTGGCTCTTCACACTGTCCTGTCACATAATGTGGTCTACCCCAACAGCTGCTGACGACCTTCTACCGCTGCACCATAGAGAGCATCCTAACGCATGGCATCCCTGTGTGGTACCTCAGCTGCACGGAGGCAGAAAGGAAAGCTCTACAGCGGGTAGTCCATAGAGCTCAGAGGGCCATCGGAACACAGCTACCAGACTTGGAGGGCATCTACAACACACGATGCCTCAGAAAAGCCACCAGCATCCACAAAGACTCTTCACACCCCTGCAACAGTCTGTTCGAACTCCTTCCATCGGGCAGACGATACAAGGCCTTCTACGCCCGCACCTCCAGACTCAGGAACAGCTTCATCCCCAGGGCCATAGCTGCTATGAACCGGTCCTGCTGAGCCGGATGGCCACAACGCATAGATCAACTTGCACTTTACCCTGTCTAAAAATGTTACAATTGTTTCGTTTCGTTGGGTTGCTGTTGTCTAAATTACTTAAATTATTGCATCGTATGGGAGGCGCATTCCCAATCTCGTTGTACCCCTGGGTACAATGACAATAAAGATATATTGTATTGTATTGTATTGTATTGTATTCAGTTCATTGAATGAATAAGTTCATTGAATGAATAAGTCCCTCAGTCTGAAGAAGGGTCTCGACCCGAAACGTCACCCATTCCTTCTCTCCCGAGATGCTGCCTGACCTGCTGAGTTACTCCAGCATTTTGTGAATAAATACCTTCGAATGAATAAGTTTATTGGCCAAGTATGTGCATATACAAGGAATGTGCCTTGATGCTCCGCTCACACATGATAACACAAATAGACAGTTAACAATTAAGAATAAAGCATACACACATCAAAACAATAAGGATACAACATTACGGTCTAAACATGTGGGTGAAAATAAACCAGAGCAAAAAGGAAACTACAGACTTTGGTTATTGAGTAGAACTAATAGACTAATAGTATAGCAGTTTTAAAAAAATTAACTAGTTGCAACTTCAAACGGAACTGCTTGTTTTGCCATGAACAAACGGCAGATACGAATGTCAGAAATTACCAGCACAGTGTTTCATGGGCCGTCACGGCTAAGTTAAAGTGCCTTGAATTGAGCTGCCGCGTTTCTCGTTTATGCTTAGGGGCATCTCAGTTTGGCAATATGCTATAAAAATCAAAAAGCACAAATGAAGAACTTAATAGCAACGCGGACACAGAGGATTGCAGATGCTGTTTTTTTTTTAGCAAAACACAAAGTGCTGCAAGAACTGAGCGGGTCAGGCAGCACATGCGGGGTTCACACAACAGGCAGCACATGCCGGGTTCACACAACAGGCAGCATCTGTGGGGGGGGGGGGGGGGGGTGGACAGACGAGGAACGTCGCTTGTCCAATTCCTGCACAGATGCTGCAAGAACCGCGGAGTTGTTCCAGCACTTTGTGTTTTGCTCATAACAATGCGGGCTGAGATGAGACAAATGAACACATGACAGTTCTAAATTCTGCGATCTTTACTATCCGTTTTCCCCCAGTAACGAGCGATGCTTTTCCACCTTAAAATATATATTTTTTAAATTCAAAGCATTGCACAATTTGGTATTACACGTGTAGGAACTACAGGACGCTGGTTTAAACCGAAGCTGGACAAAAACCGAGTAAACACAGCACATGCAATGCCAAAGATAGATACAAAAAGCTGGAGTAACTCAGCGGGACGGGCAGCAGCTCTGGAGAAAAGGAATAGGTGACGTTTCGGGTCGAGACCCTTCTTCGGACTGAGAGTCAGGGGAAAGGGAAACGAGATAGAAAGGCGGTGATATGAGGAATATAGAACAAATGAATGAAAGATCTCGACCCGAAACGTCACCTATTCCTTTTCTCCAGAGCTGCTGCCCGTCCCGCTGAGTTACTCCAGCTTTTTGTATCTATCTTTGGCATCGCATGTGCTGTGTTTACTCGTTTTTTTGTCCAGCTTCGGTTTAAACCAGTGTCCTGTAACGACGATCAATGAGACGTTCATGGCTGTGGGCGAGGTGCTATTCGTTTGCTCTACATCTCTCGATATCGCAGTTTTTATCTCTCGTTTCTTTCTCCCCTGACTCTCAGTCTGAAGAAGGGTCTCGACCCGTAACGTCACCCGTTCCTTTTCTGCAGAGATGCTGCCTGTCCCGCTGAGTTATGTTTGTCTGCCTTTGGCGTTGTGTGTGCTGTGTTTACTCGCCAGTGCGTGAAGATGAATGTGCAATGTGAGAAGGACACAAAAAGTTGGAGTAACTCAGCGGGACAGGCAGCATCTCTGGAGAGAAGGAAGCAATGGGTGAGGTTTCGGGTCGAGACCCTTCTTCAGACTGCAGATGCTGGTTTAATCTGAAGTTAGACACGCACAAAATGCTGGGAGTCACTCAGCGGCTCAGGCAGCACCTCTGGATGGAAACATCTGTGGACGGGCACATTGCTTGCTCCCAGTCCCCGTTGCTGCTGTTGCAGTGCGGGGCTGCACCGGTGGGTGGCGGTGTCCGCGGAGGACCGCCCGCCGCCTGCCCCTCCAGCAGCCAGGTTGTGGGTGTTGCCTGGAGACTGCGATGCGATGCCAATGGCGGCGGGCTGATTGGCGGCGCCGGCGGCCATCCGGCGCTGTGGGGCGGGCCGGGCCGCAGCCGAGGCACGTTGCCATTTGTTTTGTTACAGTCAGAGGAAAGAAATGGAAATGTAGCAGCCAGCGCAGAGACAGCGAGAGGCGGAGCCGCTCCAGGTACGGGCAGGCGGGAGGGTCTGGGCCCAGGTACAGGTGCAGCTACAGGTGCAGGGTAGAGGTAGAGCTACAGGTGCGGGTAGAGGTAGAGCTACCGGTGCAGGGAGAGTTGCAGGTGCACTTCACTGCGGCCCCGATACTCGCACAGCCCCGAGCTCGGCCACTTGTAACGGCGCAGCCCCAGTCTGGGGAGGGGGGAGGGAGGAGAGAAGAGAAGAGAGAGGGGAGGGAGAGAGGAGGAAGGGGAGAGAGAGAGGGGGGAGGGAGAGAGAGAAAGGGGGGAGGGAGAGAGAGAGGGGAGAGAGAGAGGGGGGAGAGAGAGGGGGAAGAGAGAGGGGGGAGGGAGAGAGAGAGGGGAGAGAGAGAGAGGGGAGAGAGAGAGGGGGGAGAGAGAGAGGGGGGGAGGGAGAGAGAGGGGGGGGGAGGGAGAGAGGGGGGGAGGGAGAGAGAGGGGGGAGGGAGAGAGAGGGGGGGAGGGAGAGAGAGAAGGGGGGAGAGAGAGAGGGGAGGGAGAGAGAGGGGAGAGAGAGGGAGGAGAGAGGGAGGAGGAAGAGGGGAGTGGGAGAGATGGAGACAGGGGGAGAGAGGAGATGGAGGGGGAGAGAGGAGGCAGAGGGAAGAGGAAGGGGAGAAGATGCGCTCAAGTTTGGGACCAGAGAGGGGAACGGGGTGTTCCCAGCATTGGTTACAAGGGGCAGAGTTAGACATGGAGTATATTGCCCCGGGTTGGGTACGCGAGGTGGTATCATGGAGTGTGATCAGTGTCGGGGATACTGGGTCGATGCCCACGTTTTGTGCCCAATGTTTGGTATAAAGTAAGGAATGTAAGGAATAGAAGCTGGGTGGATTAGTCGGCCTCTCCAGCCTCTTCTACCATTTGTGAAAATCAAATGATCTTTTTTATCATCCTGTCACTTTCTTGCACTGGCTCCACATCCCGTAATTGCCCAACACATGGAGAAGGTGTGCGTGTGCAGGGGCTGGGTACAAAGTGAGGATGAGGAGGTGCCCAGATTTGGTTTTTGAGAAGGAACAGGATGGCATAAAGTATGTTGTTGGGAGATTCCTGTGTAGTGCCAAGGATTGGTATTCAGTATGCTTCGGTTAGTGTACTTTCCCATCTCCCAGTGCCCTAATCATCTCATCCAGGTATTAGTTCTTCATGTGTGAGATCAGGGTATTTAACCGTAAGAGGCATTGCCACAGAAATTGACCAGATATGCCAGGTATGTGCTCGTTCTATGAAGAGATACTGTACAGAGCCTTTCAGGTGGACTGACAGGCTGATGTTTACCTTCCCAATCTACAGACCCTGAAGTGAATTGTATGACCCTGTTGTGTGAGTGAATATGGCTTTAATTCATTGCAGTTGGAAGGGTCTGAGAGTTTCTATTTGCTGCTTTTTGCGTGATGGTGCTTCTTGGCCTGGAATCGCAGTAGCAGGTGTCTTCTGTGTTTACTGAATTTGTCTGCCTACTCTTTTCTGAATCTGTGAAAAAAAGAATGTTATGACAATCTGAGAAAGCTGGCTCTACTCCTGAAAGATTATCATTGAACCTTGCGGTACATTCAAATGACCTGCTGACTCCGTGTTTGCTAATTGAAAGCTATCCATATATTTTCACTTCAACATGGTTCACTAACTTAAACAAAATGCTGCAAAATCCAGACTTTTGAAATAAAAACTGAAAACCTTAAATATTCAGGGAACTGAATCCAGGCAACTGAAGAAAGGTCATCGGTCTGGATCGTACACTCTGTTTCCCTCATCACAGATGTAACATGATCTGAGTGTTTTCAGATTTTATTGTAGGAAAATAACTGCAGATGCTGGTACAAATCGAAGGTATTTATTCACAATCTCAGGAGAGAAAGAATGGGTGACGTTTCGGGTCGAGACCCTTCTTCAGCATTTTGTGAATAAATACCTTCAGATTTTATTGAATGACTGATCCGATAATCCGAAAAATAATCAGGGCTTTTCCCCATTGTTGTACAGTGACAGACCTGCGTGTCAAGATATTAGTGAAAGACATCCACCCACCTACTTAAAACATTTATGAAGCTCCCCAAATTCCATAGTGTATAATTTGTCAAACCTGTATTGTGTTCAAGCAATGGCTTGAGGGAGGGAACCAACTGTCATAGAGCTAAAAATGTCCTCTGAACACGATGCAAGTTTGGAAAGAGATGATTTGTAATATTTGTTTTAGAACTTGCCCAGCAGGTGGAGCACTTTGTGCATTTTTTTAAAACTGTGTGAATTCACTCGATCAGCCGCCAGACTTAAAGTAAAAAATAAAGGGAGATTCCAAAATGAAGTTGAATGTTTGTGCTGAATGTTGGAGGAGGTGGACCGATGGTTTAGTGGAGGTCTCCACTGTTGGTCATCGTGAGAAATTGTTTTCATGATTGGTCAGGACACAAAGCATATTTGAAGATAATCACACAATTTGGAAATCAGACATGGGGGTAAGGCTGGAATCAAACGTTGTGAGATGAAGAAAAAAGGTTATATTCTGGCAGATGGTGCTGATTCATGAGAGTACTGCAATTGAGAGCTGAATTTGCTCATTTCTAGGGAGTAAATATGCCCATTAGGGAATTACTGAGTAGTTTTGCAATTGCGTTATCTGTGGAATTTTGATTCTCATCAACGTGAAATACGTGGTCATCAAAACGGAGAGTCATACAGTGTGAAACAGGCACTTTGGCCCAACTTGCCCACGCCGACCAACAAGCCCCATCCAAACAAGTCCCATCCAAACAAGTCCCACCTGCCTGCGTTTGGTCCATATCCCTCAAAACCTATCCTATCGTAGAGGCATACAGTCTCAAGGAATACAAATTTTTAGGAGTGAGTTCAGGCTTGGCTTGAGTTTCATGGGCAGTGAAATGTCCCGCCCTGATCTACACACTTCTGTGCTTGATATTCCAATTTTCACGACAGCTTTTCCATGCTTTGCAGAGTCTATGCAGAACTTGGGGTTGTTTGTCTCCAGTTTCCATCTTCCAGTGTTAAGACTAGTCATCTCGATTTATAGATGATACTTGCAGCTGACTGACCCGAGTAGATCACCTCTTACTGTTTGTGCTGCCTAAAACCCAGTTGAGCAGTGAGCTAATCCAATGCAACTTAAAGATACATTCTGCCTTTCAGTGTCTCAACATGGGACTGTGTGTATGAGGGATGTTCTGAGTGAAAGAGCTAATGCTTATTCCACCTCCAAAGACCTGATTGGTATCAGAGAGGAACATCAAACACTTCTATACTTAATAACATATAGATAGACACAAAATGCTGGAGTCACTCAGCGGGACAGGCAGACAGTCTGAAGAAGTGTCTTGACCTGAAACATCACCATTCATTCTCTCCAGAGATGCTGCCTGTCCCACCTAGTTACTCCAGCATTCTATGTCTATCTTCGGTGTACAACCAGCATCTGCAGCTCCTTCCTACACTTATTCACATGTACCCTGGTTTGAGTTACAGACTTAAATCTAATTGCAAGCTTTTGGATTTCTAGATAGAAAAAAAAAACTTGCAAAAGGATAAGATGTTAAAATCTAAATGAGGGATATTGATGGGATATTATTTGGAAAAGATGGACTAGAAATGGGTTGTAGTGTGACGTATAATCAGGAAGCTTGCATGTGGATTAATGGTCCTTGGGAGTGGAATACCTGCTGGGGTCACAGTGAGAGTAACAGGAAAGATGTAATTGCTCTGGAATTAGTGCAGTGGAGATTTGAGGATGTTGCCAGGACTGGAAAATGTAGCTTTGACAGAAGATTAGATAAACTAGAGTTGTATTCCTTGTAATAGTGGCAGCTGAATGGTGACTTAATTGGGATGTTTACAATTATGAGCTGCTTATATTGTGTAAATGGGAAGGATCTATTTCCCAAAGCACAGGGTCCAAAATAGGGATCATTGGGTTTTAGATGGGATATAAGGGGTGAAGAGACACCCAGAGGGTGGTGGGTGTGTGGAATTCACTGCCTGAAGGAAAGAAGAGGCAGAAATCTTCATCTCATTTTAACAAAGTGCTTGAACATTTGTGACTTGCAGACCTGTGGGTCAAGTTCAGGAAGGTGGGGTTTGGCTTGTAGCCCTTATTCCAGCCAACATATGACGAGCTGAATGACCTGTTCCATAATGATCAATTTTCTATAATTTCATGAACAGAGAACGTGTTATTCATCGAAAGCTGGGGAAGGTCATTGAAAGGTAAAATGCAGACTAACCGACACCTCACAACTGGAATCTAATAATTGTTTTGGGGTTATACATACATCTAAAAGAAAAGTTTATTTGGAATGAATTTCTAGTTAGAATCTGATCTAAGGGTTAACGCCTTGTAATATAACATATAACATATAACATATAACAACTACAGCATGGAAACAGGCCTGTCCGGCCCTACCAGTCCACGCCGACCATTCTCCCTGACCTAGTCTCATCTACCTGCACTCAGACCATAACCCTCCAATCCCCTCCTATCCATATACCTATCCAATTTACTCTTAAATAATAAAATCGAGCCAGCCTCCATCACTTCCACCGGAAGCCCATTCCATACAGCCACAACCCTCTGAGTAAAGAAGTTCCCCCTCATGTTACCCCTAAACCTTTGTCCCTCAATTCTGAAGCTATGTCCCCTTGTTGGAATCTTCCCCACTCTCAAAGGGAAAAGCCTACCCACGTCAACTCTGTCCGTCCCTCTCAAAATTTAAAAAACCTCTATCAAGTCCCCCCTCAACCTTCTACGCTCCAAAGAATAAAGACCCAACCTGTTCAACCTCTCTCTGTAGCCTAAGTGCTGAAACCCAGGCAACATTCTAGTAAATCTCCTCTGTACCCTCTCCATTTTGTCGACATCCTTCCTATAATTTGGCGACCAGAACTGCACACCATACTCCAGATTTGGCCTCACCAATGCCCTGTACAATTTCAACATTACATCCCAACTTCTATACTCGATGCTCTGATTTATAAAGGCAAGCATACCAAACGCCTTCTTCACCACCCTATCCACATGAGATTCCACCTTCAGGGAACAATGCACAGTTATTCCCAGATCCCTCTGTTCCACTGCATTCCTCAATTCCCTACCATTTACCCTGTACGTCCTATTTTGATTTGTCCTACCAAAATGCAGCACCTCACACTTATCAGCATTAAACTCCTTCTGCCATCTTTCAGCCCACCCTTCCAAAAGGCCCAAGTCTCTCTGTAGACTTTGAAAATCTACCTCACTATCAACTACTCCACCTATCTTAGTATCATCTGCATATTTACTAATCCAATTTGCCACACCATCATCCAGATCATTAATGTAAATGACAAACAACAGTGGACCCAACACAGATCCTTGGGGCACTCCACTAGACACTGGCCTCCAACCTGACATACAATTGTCAACCGTTACCCTCTGGTATCTCCCATTCAGCCATTGTTGAATCCATCTTGCAACCTCACTATTAATACCCAACGATTTAACCTTCTTAATCAACCTTCCATGTGGAACCTTGTCAAATGCCTTACTGAAGTCCATATAGACAACATCCACAGCCTTGCCCTTATCAATTTCCCTGGTAACCTCTTCAAAAAATTCAAGAAGATTAGTCAAACATGACCTTCCAGGCACAAATCCATGTTGACTGTTTCTAATCAGGCCTTGATTATCCAAATAATTATATATATTGTCCCTAAGTATCTTTTCCATTAATTTTCCCACCACAGACGTCAAACTAATAGGTCTATAATTGCTAGGTTTACTTTTAGAACCTTTTTTAAACAAAGGCACAACATGCGCAATGCGCCAATCTTCCGGCACCATCCCTGTTTCTAATGACGTTTGAAATATTTCCGTCATAGCCCCTGCTATTTCTGCACTAACTTCCCTCAATGTCCTAGGGAATATCCTATCAGGACCTGGAGACTTATCCACTTTTATATTCTTCAAAAGTGTCCGTACCTCCTCTTCTTTAATCCTCCTAATTTCCATCACTACTCTACTTGTTTCGCTTACCTCACATAATTCAATATCCTTCTCCTCGGTAAATACCGAAGAAAAGAAATTGTTTAATATCTCCCCCATTTCTTCCGGCTCAGCACATAGCTGTCCACTCTGACTCTCTAATGGACCAATTTTATCCCTCACTATCCTTTTGCTATTGACATATCTGTAGAACCCCTTGGGGTTTACTTTTACATTACTTGCCAAAGCAGCCTCATATCTTTTTTTCGCTTTTCTAATTTCCTTTTTAAGATTCCTTTTACATTCTTTATATTCCTCAAGAACCTCATTTACTCCCTGCCGCTTATATTTATTGTATATCTCCCTCTTTTTCCGAACCAAGTGTCCAATTTCCCTGGAAAACCATGGCTCTTTCAAATTATTATTCTTTCCTTTCCACCGAACAGGGACATAAAGACTCTGTACTCTCAAAATTTCACCTTTAAATATCCTCCATTTCTCTATTATATCCTTTTCATAAAACAACAATTTCCATTTCACTCCTTTTAAATCCTTTCTCATCTCCTCAAAATTAGCCTTTCTCCAATCCAAAATCTCAACCCTTGGTCCAGATTTGACCTTCTCCATAATGATATTGAAACTAATGGCATTATGATCACTAGACCCAAAGTGCTCCTCAACACATACCTCCGTCACCTGACCCATCTCATTTCCTAACAGGAGGTCCAACACTGCCCCTTCTCTGGTAGGCACCTCTACGTATTGCTGCAAAAAACTATCCTGCACACATTTTACAAACTCCAAACCATCCAGCCCTTTAACAGAATGTGATTCCCAGTCTATATACGGAAAATTGAAATCACCCACAATCACCACTCTGTGCTTACTACTAATATCTGCTATCTCCTTACATATTTGCTCTTCCAATTCTCGTTCCCTATTTGGCGGTCTATAATACACCCCTATAAGTGTTGCTAAACCTTTCTCATTTCTGAGTTCCACCCAAACAGCCTCCTTAATCGAGCCTTCTAGTCTGTCCTGCCAAAGCACTGCTGTGATATCCTCCCTGACAAGCAATGCAACACCCCCACCTCTTGCCCCTCCGATTCTATCACATCTGAAACAATGAAATCCTGGAATATTTAATTGCCAATCGCAACCCTCCTGCAACCATGTTTCACTGATCGCCACAACATCATACTTCCAGATGTCAATCCAGGCTCTAAGCTCATCCACCTTTCTTACAATGCTCCTAGCATTAAAATATACACATTTAAGGGACCCATCATTTCTTATTCTCAGTTTATTTCTTTTCCCTTCTTTCTCTCCTACATATTGGGTCTGAGTGTTTCCCTTTTCTGCCTCCTGCCTCACACACTGCCTATTAGCTATCTGTGTTTGAGTCCCTCCCCCCAACCGTACTAGTTTAAAGTCTCCGCAGTTATTTTAGCAAATCTCCCCGCCAGGATATTGGTTCCCCTCGGGTTCAGATGCAACCCGTCCTTTTTGTACAGGTCATACTTCCCCCAGAAGAGGTCCCAATGATCCAGAAACTTGAAACCCTGCTCCCTGCACCAGTTCCTCAGCCACGTATTTATCCTCCACCTCACTCCATTCCTATTCTCACTATCGCGTGGCACAGGCTGTAAGCCTGAGATTATTACTTTGGAAGTCCTTTTTTTTAACTCTCTTCCTAGCCCCCTGAATTCTCCTTTCAGGACCTCTTCCCTTATCCTACCTATATTGTTGGTACCTATATGTACCACGACCTCTGGCTCCTCTCCCTCCCCTTTCAGGATATCCTGGACACGCTCAGACACATCCCGGACACCGGCACCAGGGAGGCAAACCACCATCCGGGTCTCCCGACTGCGTCCACAGAAACGCCTATCTGACCCCCTCACTATAGAGTCCCCTATTACTACTGCTCTCCTCTTCCTTTCCCTACCCTTCTGAGCAACAGGGCCGGACTCCTTGCCAGAGGCCCGGGCACCGTCGTTGCCCCCAGGTAGGCTGTCCCCCCCAACAGTACTTAAACAGGAGTACTTATTTCCAAGGGGTACAGCCACCGGGGTACTCCCTAGTCCCTGCCTCTGTTCCTTGCCCCCCCTAACAGTGACCCACTTGTCTACCTCCCGTGGTCTAGGAGTGACCACCTCCCTGTAACTCCTATCTATAACCTCCTCACTCTCCCTGATCAGACGGAGGTCATCAATCTGCCGCTCCAGGTTCCTAATACGGTCCCTTAGGAGCCCCATCTCGTCACACCTGGCGCAGATGTGGATGTCTGGAAGACTATCAGACTCCCAGATTCCCCACATCTGACACCCAGAACAAAAAACTGCCCTGGCAGTCATACTCTCCAAACAAAGCCCCGCGCTCGGTTACTAAACCTACCGCCCGGCCGCTACTCCAACCGCTCCAACCGCCCACCCAAAAGAACTGAGTGATCTCCTGGGAGAGGCGAAAAACCGGATAAAAAACCCAGGCCAATTTGGGAAAAAATCCGGGAAATTCCTCTCCGACCCCAAGCTAGGCGATCGAAACTAGTCCGGGAGATCACACAGGTCTTACTCCTTACTATCCCCACACAATCCCCACACAATCCCCACACACTACTTCCCAAGCAACACAGCTAGGTGCTGCTTGCTACTGCTGCTTGCTGCTGCTGCTGCTACTGCTGATTGCTGCTGCTGCTACTGCTGATTGCTGCTGCTGCTGCTGCTGCTGCTGCTACTGCTGATTGCTGCTGCTGCTCTAGGATGTAATATGTCTAGGATGTTGCGTCTTGCCCCATTTATTATCTGATTCATAAGGTGACATGTGGGAGATGAGCGAGAGCTCATGACTTTGTTCATGTACATACTTTACCGATGTCAGGGGTCAACTCTCAACTTTAGTTTCCGTTGTTTATTTAATGAATCATCTAGTTCATGTAAAAATCGGCAAAAACTTACTTTTTTTCCCGAAAAAAAAACTTTTTTTCTGACTCATCTTCCTTTGGCTGGGTTCATGAATTGTGTGTGGTGCTCCCTTGTACCTCACCTGATTGACCATTTGTTCAAGCTCCCAAATTACGACACATACTTGACCAAGTGGATTGTCGTCGCGATCTCTGTTATCATCTGGAAGATGTCACCAGTTAAAATGCATTTCAATTAAACAGCTCCCTCAACCTCAGGATAGTCATGCTGACACTGAAATGCGTCTGAAATATAGCCATTGTTTAATAAAATGTCACATTTGCACACAAGAAACATCAATGTGATAAATGACCAGGTGTGGTAATGAGTTCTGGGGATGAGGTGTGAGAGGGTGTTACGGTTGAGGCTGGAATTTATAGTAGACAGTGAATAGCCAAGGGACTATATAAATTGTTCTGGTGCATTTTTAATTAATTTTTATCTGCACAGATTAGAAATAGGAACTGGTAATATTTTAAAGCGTACTGCAGCTGTAGGTAAATCATAACAACCTCGACCCCATGTGACAGATGTAGCGTTGAGTTAAATTTAATTTGGAATTTTTGGCTGTGAGTTCAATTTGCTTGTGCAGAACATGGAGTTTTGTTTTGACCAGGCTGTAAGTCGGGCCACAGAGGGTAGGTTCTTAATTGGGAAACGTATTCATCAGAGCTTGGTTACGAGCCCAGGTCTCATCTGATTTTCTAGGGTTCATGCATCCACAAATTCTGTTCCAGAGTATAAAGCCAGCTTTTCATTTTGTTAATGGATCACTTGACACGGGTGTCTAGTGACCATTTGCCATCACGGAGTTGCAGGTTTAGCAGCGTTTGTTTAAAAAAAAAGTCTGGATCAAGTTGCAGGAGAGAGAACGAGTGAACCACTCAGCGACTGAATGACAGTGTGAGAGGAGTCAGTGGGAGGGGAGCGAGGCCTCAAGCAGATCAAATCCTGATCTCAATTCCAGCTCAGTGGAGAATCTTTGCGCAGTTGAACATTTCAGATTCTTCGGGCAGATTTGAACTAAGATTGCAGAGAGACGGAATAAAGCAGTAAGTGGGAAAACCTGCAGTTTTGTTTTCAAACCTTGTACGACTGCACAGAAGCAGGATTAATGTAGCACTTCAAAACAGTGATGGAATTTAATTCCCTTCAGCATAGGTGCACGAGAAGGGAAAGAGGGTTAGGCATGCACAATCAATGGGGTTAGGGTGTGTACGGGCATGGCTAAGGTGTGCAGGGATAGGCTGGGTGTGCCTGTGTTTGCGGTGTGTGTGCACATATGTGAATGAGTGCATCTGGGACATGAAGGTATTTGGGGGACAAGTATGGGCATGTCTACTTGAATGTTGTAAAAGACCTCCGTGTGTTGGAGGCAGAAAGATAACCTTACAGGGTGTATACGATCATGAGGGGAATATAAAAAGTGAATGCCACTTCTTCCTCCTAATACAGCTGACCCTTGGGTTTGGTTTATTATAACTTTTTGTGAATCATGGGAGAGAGGGATTAATTACAAAAGAGACTGGGTTAAGAGTAGCTCTCTCTTCTTTGAGTCGGAGAGATCTTATGGAG
Source organism: Rhinoraja longicauda (assembly GCF_053455715.1). Lineage (NCBI taxonomy): Eukaryota > Metazoa > Chordata > Chondrichthyes > Rajiformes > Arhynchobatidae > Rhinoraja > Rhinoraja longicauda. The sequence continues at coordinate 12,995,738 of NC_135984.1, read as the reverse complement.
TTGAACTTCCAGTTCAAGATTTGAGTGCAAGTTCCAGGCTTTTGCTCAGAATGTAGCACTTGTGAGGTATGATATTCAGATTGGATGTTAAAACCATCTCTCCGATGGGTGTAAAATAAACCTTTCCAGATTACATCTAGTACCATGTGCCAGTCATAGTCGTACAGCATAGATACAGGCCCTTTGACCCAATCAAGATACCACATCTGCCCTGGTCCCACATGTCCGCATCTGACCCATATCCCTCTAAACCTTTCCTATCTGTGTACCTGTCAAAATGTCTTTTATATGTTGTTATGGTAGCTGCCTCAACCATCTCCTACAGCAGCTCGTTCCATTTACCCATCATGCAGTGATTCCAGAAATCCAGAAAATGGATGCATGCGTGAAGGGAAGGTTTTAGATTTTGAGGGAACTAAATTTGCCTCTGGGGATGTGGAACTGCCCACAAGCTAGACAGGTGGCATCTTAGCATAAAAACAACCAATATTCTCACTGAGTGGCAGGGGGTGGATTACATGTGCTTCTGGTAAGGATTTAAACCAACTTGGCAAGGACAATGGGAACCTGAGGATAAAATCAGAAGATAGACACAAAATGCTGGAGTAACTCAGCAGGACAGGAGGCATCTCTGGAGAGAAGAAATGGGTGATATTTCAGATCGAGACCCTTCTTCAGATTGAATAATGGATTCTACAACTTCCTCAATTCTATCGTCTGTATTAAACCTTTATGTCATTGTATACTTTTTCTTTCAATTTGACACCATCCATAATTTCCTTGGCCACAGAAGATGCAACATTGTCATACAGCCTCAGTTTGTCATTGGAATTTACCTTTGCTAGGATTTGATTTGATCTAGGCAACATCTAAAATCTCACAATCACTGCAGTACATGCACCTATGGTTTCTAGACTTGTAACTGGTCCGATGGAATGGCTGTTTTTAGGGAACCTTGATATTACTCCAATCAGTAACATCCTGCCTTCACAGTTTCTCATTTCCACCTCGACCTAGTCTACACCCTGAGCTAATATCATTTTATGAATCTACGGAAAGGGAAAAATCCTTGCCTTCGTCTTTCAAAGTTTATAAAGAATAGGAAACTGAAAAGGGCTTAGACTCAACAATTGAATAAGGGTCTCGACCCGAAACATCACCCATTCCTTCTCTCCAGAGATGTTGCCTGTTCTGTTGAGTTACCCCAGCATTTTGTGTCTACCTTCGGTTCAAACCAGCAACTGCAGTTCTTTCCTGCACGATAAAATCAGAAGATGCACTGTAAACAAAGTAGTAACATCTACTTCCTTGATGATGCTAAAGTTTTTGCTGCTTTATAGTAATTTGTTGAGTCTAAGCCAGTTTCCCTCTTTTAGTTATTAAGATGTATCCAATTATTGTATAATATTCTACATAGAAACATAGAAAATAGGTGCAGGAGGAGGCCATTTGGCCCTTTGAGCCAGCACCGCACTTGATGCACTTTCATAGATATTGACACAACTAGAAGTTGTTGTAGAATGAAATGTCAATGAAGTGTTCAGGTTGATCTCCTTGTATTAAAACTCTAAAATTAACCAGGCAGTCTGCATAACATAAAATCCTATTTGTGCTTTTGTATGAGAGATACAGAACCAACCATAACAAATTAATACTTTGATAGTTTCCAATCCAGTAGCATTAACATAGACATGGGCCAAATTTCTGTGATTTCCAAATACTAAGCTATCATGTTACATTTCCGAAGAGCTGTTATATTCTCAGGGGGGATGGTCATGCTCCTATGAGCAAACACTGGAAAGATGTATATTAAACAATCATCTTATGCAGCCTTGTTGCTCATAGCACAAGATTTGACACAATTTTACAGATTTGTATGGCCATTAACTTTGAAGGTAAATACTGCGTGGTGCTGGGTGAGTTTGTATATAATCTACAAGTATTGGGGATGTAATTTTGTTGAAATAATTTTTACAGTGTGAATGTAATAGGATTGCGGCAAGTATATGGATAGATTGTAGAGTAGGGAATAATTCTACAGAAAATATTTTCTTCACCCGTGCTTGCTGCTTTATGTAGGTTGGTTATGTTTTGTCTTGAATACGCTTTTCAAATAAATGACATGCTTATAAATAATTATCCGTATTATCAGGTATAAACAAGCGAAAGGGCCAACATGTGAATTGTCAGATGCAAGATATGTGGTCAAAGAATTTTAAATAAAGATACAGTGTTAGGCCAATTTCACTTCGTACCTTTTTTGTTTATACTGATCAAATGATGCAGTTTGAACAAATTTAGCTTTGCTAGTACACAGAACCTCTGTGGATTTAAGTTACAAACTGAGAAATTATTTTATTTGTTGCATATAGCCAGCACCTTTGCACAGTTTCTGTATATAATTCACATATTGTCAGTGTGAAGTGTGAACTAGTTTGCATTAAATGTGCAAACAGTTCCTTCCAGTAAAAGCAATTTTGTAGCCCGTCAGTTCTTATAGCAACTAGCTTTATGACCCATTTTAGGGAGGTGGATGTAGGAGGTAAATAATTATACTAGACTGTTTAGAATTTTTATGTTTTTGCAATGGACCAATGTTTGACAAGTGATTTTTTTTTCTTCAAACTCTGTTGGTATTGAATTATCCCTGTGGAAGAGATAGTGATAACCCACTATCTGGGCGGCATGGTGGCATTATGGTAGAGCTGCTGCCTTACAGCGCCAAAGACCCGGGTTCAATCCTGTCTGTCCCTAGTTTGTACGTTCTCCCCATGACCTATATGGGTTTTCTCCGAGATCGTCGTGTTCCTCCCACACTCCAAAGACGTACAGGTTTGTAAGTTAATTGGTTTGGTATAAATGAAAAAAAATTGACCCTGGTGTGCGTAGACTAGTGTTAATGCGCAGGGATCACTGGTTGGAATGGAATCGGTGGGACGAAAGGCCTGTTTGCATGGTGTAATTCGAAACTAAACAAAACCCCAATCCTACCACGCAAGTCTTAGCAAGCTAGAACATCAAAGTAGGTGTGAAGAAGGCTCTCAACCCTGAACATCACCTATCCATGTTCTAGATGCTGCCTGACCTGTTGATTTACTCCAGCACTTTGTGTCCTTCTATGTATTAACCAGTTTGTACAGTTCTTTGTTTCTAAATCGTCCAATTCCTCCCCACAGCACCCCCGGAGTTGTACGTTGTGAAGCATATAAAGTTAATCTCCCAACATTCTTTAGTGTTGTTGGAGGTACATATTGTGAGGTACTTTACTGCAGGAGTTCACAGTGTATGAAGTACCTCCCTGGTGTTATGGATGGTGTGCATATGTAGTATTCTATGATACTCATGGTATTGGGGCCATTTAAGGAGACCAACGTTCTGCAGTCATACCAAGGCCATATGCAAATACTTCCTTACTCTTGTAATCAAACTTTGTCATTACAAAAGCTTCATTCTGTTACCTCCCTAATCGCCTGGTATACCTGCATTTGGTTTTCAGTGACGTATATAAGCAAACCCAGTCCCAAACCCAATCAACACTACCCAATCTCTCACTGGTTGGCAAATCCTCTGCTTTTCCGTTATGTTCATCAAAGTGGATGACATCATGTTTTTTTTACATTGTATTCCACCTGCTATTTTCTTGCCCACATACCCAGCTTTTTGGTATCCCAATGAAGCCTCTTTACGCATTCTTCGGTACTCACACTTCCACCTAGTTAAAGTAGTGTAAGAAAATAACTGCAGATGCTGGTACAAATCGAAGGTATTTATTCACAAAATGCTGGAGTAACTCAGCAGGTCAGGCAGCATCTCAGGAGAGAAGGAATGGGACGTTTCGGGTCGAGACCGTTCTCCACCTAGTTAAATATTTGCGGCAAACTTAGAAATAAAATATTTGAGCACCTCAGCTAAATGTTTGGTATAGAGTGTGAATAGGCGCAAAAAACCCATCTCTATATGCCTGTCAACCTAAGAAGGATCTGGTTATTCCCATTCCTTTGCTTCATGTGCATTACTGAAATCTCTTTCCATGTCCATACATTAACCCTGATTCAATGTACTCTAACCTTGTTGACTAGCCTCCGGTGTGCAACTTAATCAATAGGGTTCCAAACATGCACTGATTCCATTTTATCATTCTCTTTGCCCCTCCCTTTCTTTCTCTCTCCTTTCTTAAATGGTGTGGTCATTAAACAAGAACAATTGCTCAACCTTTTGAATCCTGGAAGATGACAACCAGAGTCTCTGTCAAAACCTTGGAATCATCATGGATAACTTTTCTATATTGCAAGCCAACTATCCCCACCCATCTGAGAATGGATTGATTGTTACAATTTGCAAAGATGCACCCCAGTTAACCCAAACCTCTCTGGCCTGGCTTTCATTCCTTCCTAACCTCGAGGTTATTTCCATTGTGTTCAAAACATCCAAATGCTTCTTAAAATATATTTTTTTTGCTGATGTCTCTTCACTCTCTCTATGGAAGATTCAAACTTTCATAGGGTGTGAGTTATGCATACATACCAGGGGAGTGGTTGCCTACAACTATGTGACATGATGACAAAACCTAGTAATGTGGATGCATGGAGGAATTTCCGTGCTAACCTTAGGCTCTTGTGCCTCTGTTGCCTATGAAACGGTATCCAATCCGGTCTCTGGACATTGTAGTCTGGGAACTGAATCAAAGGGAGTGGCCTTAAAAGTAATTGCTCGCCACTGCTCGTCTGCTTCTGAGGCGGACTTGTTTCTACACCTTAGAAGAAACTAAGCCGAATTAGTAACTCCAGACAGACGATGAGCATAAGTTCATGTGCCAGCACCATGGGTGCCTCCAATATCCTTGACTCAAGATGGTTGGTTCTCAATCTAACTGGATTTCCTCGATCACATAACCGTGAGCTGTTTTCTGTTTTGCTTGGGGAGGGCTGGGCGATGTTCAGCCAGAACATTAGACATTTACCAGGCACTGAAATGTTGAAGGTGGGGGAGGGACTGGTAGATACGTGGGAGCAGTGGCTTAGAAGTGAGGGTAAATGATTTGAATGTATGGTTTCAAATCCCAGCTTGGTTGCTGGGAATCTAAGTTCAGATTCATAAAATATTCAAGACTTTAAAAAAAGTCTGTCCCTAGTTTGTACGTTCTCCCCATGACCTATATGGGTTTTCTCCGAGATCGTCGTGTTCCTCCCACACTCCAAAGACGTACAGGTTTGTAAGTTAATTGGTTTGGTATAAATGAAAAAAAACTGACCCTGGTGTGCTTAGACTAGTGTTAATGCGCAGGGATCGCTGGTTGGAATGGAATCGGTGGGACGAAAGGCCTGTTTGCATGGTGTAATTCGAAACTAAACTAAACCCCAATCCTACCACGCAAGTCTTAGCAAGCTGGAACATCAAAGTAGGTGTGAAGAAGGCTCTCAACCCTGAACATCACCTATCCATGTTCTAGATGCTGCCTGACCTGTTGATTTACTCCAGCACTTTGTGTCCTTCTATGTATTAACCAGTTTGTACAGTTCTTTGTTTCTAGATCGTCCCATTCCTCCCCACAGCACCCCCTGAGTTGTACGTTGTGAAGCATATAAAGTTAATCTCCCAACATTCTTTAGTGTTGATGGAGGTACATATTGTGAGGTACTTTACTGCAGGAGTTCACAGTGTATGAAGTACCTCCCTGGTGTTATGGATGGTGTGCATATGTAGTATTCTAGGGTACTCATGGTATTGGGGCCATTTAAGGAGACCAACGTTCTGCAGTCATACCAAGGCCATATGCAAATACTTCCTTACTCTTGTAATCAAACTTTGTCATTACAAAAGCTTCATTCTGTTACCTCCCTAATCGCCTGGTATACCTGCATTTGGTTTTCAGTGACGTATATAAGCAAACCCAGTCCCAAACCCAATCAACACTACCCAATCTCTCACTGGTTGGCAAATCCTCTGCTTTTCCGTTATGTTCATCAAAGTGGATGACATCATGTTTTTTTTACATTGTATTCCACCTGCTATTTTCTTGCCCACATACCCAGCTTTTTGGTATCCCAATGAAGCCTCTTTACGCATTCTTCGGTACTCACACTTCCACCTAGTTAAAGTAGTGTAAGAAAATAACTGCAGATGCTGGTACAAATCGAAGGTATTTATTCACAAAATGCTGGAGTAACTCAGCAGGTCAGGCAGCATCTCAGGAGAGAAGGAATGGGTGACGTTTCGGGTCGAGACCGTTCTCCACCTAGTTAAATATTTGCAGCAAACTTAGAAATAAAATATTTGAGCACCTCAGCTAAATGTTTGGTATAGAGTGTGAATAGGCGCAAAAAAACAATCTCTATATGCCTGTCAACCTAAGAAGGATCTGGTTATTCCCATTCCTTTGCTTCATGTGCATTACTGAAATCTCTTTCCATGTCCATACATTAACCCTGATTCAATGTACGCCTCCGGTGTGCAACTTAATCAATAGGGTTCCAAACATGCACTGATTCCATTTTATCATTCTCTTTGCCCCTCCCTTTCTTTCTCTCTCCTTTCTTAAATGGTGTGGTCATTAAACAAGAACAATTGCTCAACCTTTTGAATCCTGGAAGATGACAACCAGAGTCTCTGTCAAAACCTTGGAATCATCATGGATAACTTTTCTATATTGCAAGCCAACTATCCCCACCCATCTGAGAATGGATTGATTGTTACAATTTGCAAAGATGCACCCCAGTTAACCCAAACCTCTCTGGCCTGGCTTTCATTCCTTCCTAACCTCGAGGTTATTTCCATTGTGTTCAAAACATCCAAATGCTTCTTAAAAGATTTTTTTTTTGCTGATGTCTCTTCACTCTCTTTATGGAAGATTCATACTTTCATAGGGTGTGAGTTATGCATACATACCAGGGGAGTGGTTGCCTGCAGCTATGTGACATGATGACAAAACCTAGTAATGTGGATGCATGGAGGAATTTCCTTGCTAACCTTAGGCTCTTGTGTCTCTGTTGCCTATGAAACGGTATCCAATCCGGTCTCTGGACATTGTAGTCTGGGAACTGAATCAAAGGGAGTGGCCTTAAAAGTAATTGCTCGCCACTGCTCGTCTGCTTCTGAGGTGGACTTGTTTCTACACCTTAGAAGAAACTAAGCCGAATTAGTAACTCCAGACAGACGATGAGCATAAGTTCATGTGCCAGCACCATGGGTGCCTCCAATATCCTTGACTCAAGATGGTTGGTTCTCAATCTAACTGGATTTCCTCGATCACATAACCGTGAGCTGTTTTCTGTTTTGCTTGGGGAGGGCTGGGCGATGTTCAGCCAGAACATTAGACATTTACCAGGCACTGAAATGTTGAAGGTGGGGGAGGGACTGGTAAATACGTGGGAGCAGTGGCATAGAAGTGAGGGTAAATGGTTTGAATGTATGGTTTCAAATCCCAGCTTGGTTGCTGGGAATCTAAGTTCAGATTCATAAAATATTCAAGACTTTTAAAAAAGAAATTGGCCTCTAGATGACTGTGATGCTTGCTGCAAAACTATGTGGTTTACTCTAATGTCCTTAAGAGAAGGAAGTCTGTATCCCTTTTGTGGTTTTGCTCATCTATGACTCCAGACCCACAACATTCTGGTTATGTCTTAACTGGCTTAGCAAGCAAGTTGTGTCAAATATTTCCATGTTAAAACATAACAAGAAAACTGAGCAGATCACGTGGCATTGACCTGGTCACCAGATTAGCACAGGGCAAAGACATTCCCAATCCAATCAATCGCAGAAGTAGCTCATGTGAATATCTGGTGATTGGAGTTCACATTTAGAGAGCTACCTCACAGACTGTCTTTCAACCTCCCATCGTGTTCTCTGGGAACCTCTGTCATATCCAGTAAGGCAGGTCCATTAGTTATGGCAGCAGAGAAGTATTTAGTTGCAAAGGAGTGGCCCTACAAATCCTAATTTAGCATTGCCTCTGGACCCCCATGATAACCTATGGCATCAATGAATCCCATTTTCCTCCTTATTGGACAACACTTGAAAGAAGCACTGAAAAATGGGACACCATTGTACTGTGTTGGAGATTCACTGTTCATTGTCAAGAGTAGCTTGGTAACACTGACATTGATAGATCTGAAATATTTAGCTTCTAAACTGAGTTTGTGGCAGGTGGTAAGAACTAAACAAGGACCACACCCTTGCCAATCCATGTTGTAGATGCTTTTGTTCCTGGTCTCTGTGTGTACTGTCTACAAAATACACTGCAGATATTCAGCAAGAGTATATAGCACCTCACAAACCTATGGAGGACCTTACAAACCTATATGATTTCATAATTTTGAAGGGCAAAGGCAGCAATCTCATTTGAATGCTCTCATTTGTAAGTTCTACTGCTAGTCATTAAAGTAGTGGACATTTTCTCTAGCCTGAACACTGAAAAAGCTGCTGAGGTTGAAAATTTCAGATTTTCAAATTGAATATCGTTAATTAAGGATATTCAGGGTACTGAACTCAGGCTGGAACGTGATCACCCGATGTCTAATTTGCTCCTTTCCTTTGTTCTTGGAAAAACATCAAGTTGGTGCTTTAAAGCCAGGGGAAAGTTGAGACCGGCGAGAGTTTATAGTTTAATTAATATTTCAAAAGACATTGATGCTCTGTATTGTACAGATTGCCTTTGAGAATTTAACCTGAATTCTGCTATTAGGATTGCTTCATTGCTGGTGAGAATTGATTAAATAAATATGGACAATCCTCATTAGGACTAAAATGAATATGGAAAAGATTGCGTGATTTCAAATATCTTTACCTAGTTTACAGTGTTGAATGTTAACCTATACAAATGGTGACTGAGTATTGGGAATGTCTGACTGTATATTTAATTTGGGAGTATCAGTTTGATGTTTTATAAAAAAGTAATGGGGCAAGTACAGTATATTATTCTGTGCAAATCTCAAGAAAAGAGAGGGACCCGTGATTTTATTAGCCAACTTTGGCAGTCTGCCACACATTTCCTCTTCATGTGGCCAAGTGCAAACGGTGACTGGAAACTAATTAATTGGCTGTTGCCAAGTGCTAGCTGTTGTCCCAGGAACCTGCTCCTGGTGGTTAGTGCCACACTGAATGGCCTCATCTGATTTTGAATTCCTTATCAGGAAATGAAAGGGAAGAGGATAATTTTAGATTCACATTCCTTACTGTGTTGAGATAGCTAAGCCCTGGTTAACTCTTTTCTATTTAGCCAGCTGGGTCTAATGTAACCTAGAATCAGCAAGAAAGACCAGAGCTGGAAACATGGAGCAGTAGAGATAGGGACAAAACTACCCTTTAAACTAAATGCTGCAGTTCTAATTGCAACTACAGGTGATATCACTGCTGTGGCATGTGCTTGTCATCTGAACTCTTGCGTTTGAATTCCTGTGTCCATATTACGAGGGGGTCAGCAACAGAAAAATGTTCTCCCGTGAATATGCTGTTGCTGCTGAAAACTCTGTCCGTTGAGGATCCAAGATAGCAAAGTCTCTTTACTTCCTTTCATGTTTCATGGACTCTAGCATTTGAATGATCAAGAATTTAGAATAATTTGGAGTTGGTGAGTTTATGTTGTGTTGTTTGTGTTGTGAAACAGAGTCATAATTTAATTCTGAGTAAATGTTTTCATACATGTTCTATGGTAAAATGTTCCCCCATATTACCTTGGGAAAACATTTAAAATATCCCTAATTCTAACAAATGCTTCTTTTTCTGTTCATGTGTTAGCTTTAAGTTTTGACTTTTTAATTCTCCATGGTTCAAATTATGGTCGTGACAGGGATTAGTTCTGCGAAATGCATTTTGCTTGCTGCACTTGCATGTAGCTGGACAATGTTGTTATCGGATGATGTAACACATGAATTTAGAATTTTTAAAACTTGAATTCAAGTAGCTGTGTTTAGACATGGAGTAAGGCTGCTTGTGTGCCTCACCCTCAACCTCAGAATTGCTCTTCGAACACTAGCTTTGTCAAGGCAAAATGTAGTGAAATTAATGGAGTGAAAATAGTGTGTAAAAATAAAAGTCATAAGGTCATAAGGAATAGAATTAGGCCATTTGGCCTGTCAAGTCTACTCTGCCATTCAATCATGGCTGATCTATCTCTCCCTCCCAACCCCACTCTCCTGCCTTCTCCCCATAACCTCTGACACCTGTAGCGCAGCGGTAGAGTTGTTGCTTTACAGCGAATGCAGCGCCGGAGACTCAGGTTCGATCCTGACTACGGGTGCTGTACTGTAAGGAGTTTGTACGTTCTCCCCGTGACCTGCGTGGGTTTTCTCCGAGATCTTCGGTTTCCTCCCACACTCCAAAGACGTACAGGTATGTAGGTTAATTGGCTGGGTAAATGTAAAAATTGTCCCTAGTGTGTGTAGGATAGTGTTAATAGTGTTACTGTGCGGGGATCGCTGGGCGGCGCGGACTTGGTGGGCCGAAAAGGCCTGTTTCCGCGCTGTATATATGAAATGAAAAAAAAATGAAATAATCAAGAATCTATCTACCTCTGCCCTAAAAATATCCACTGAGGGCCTCTCCAGCCTTCTGGATACCAGCTATAAGGAGAGTTTGGACAAACTTGGATTTTCTTTTCTGGAGTGTCAAAGATTGAGAGGAGACCTACTCAAAGTTTATAAAATTGTGAGAGGCGTAAATAAAGTAGATGGTCAGAACCTTTACCCCAGAGTGGAAATGTCAAAGACTAGAGGGCATAGCTTTAACATCAGAGGAAGAAAGTTTAAGGAAATGTGAGGGGCAAGTATTTTGTTCAGAGAAGTGCCTGAATTGCACTGCCAAGGGTGGTGATGGAGACATACAATAGTACCATTTAAGAAGCTTTTAGACAAGCTCATGGACGTACAGGAAATGGAAATATATGGATCATACACAGGCTTAATGTGGCATTATGTTTGGTGCAGATTTTATGGGCAAAATGGCCTGTTCTACGTTCTTAACATTGAATAAAAATCAGGATGAGGAATTAAATCATCAAGGACTAGAAGGCCACAGTGGTAGGTACCAGTGAATGGGATGAGTATAGTTGGGTACTTTACGATTGACATGGTTAGCCATTCGGCTTGTTTCTGTGTTATATGACGCTATCTATGACTCTACCAATCTAATGAGAAATTCTGGTTAAATGTTTTATCTGCTGAACCAACAACAGCATAAAGATACCTTGGGTCCATTAGTCATGCCAGAATTTAATTTCAGGTTGAGGAGTGATATCTAATTCACTGCACAGCCAGTCTCCTAGGCGACCCATTGCTCATGTTGCCTGTGTGGGTCTGCTCTGTTAAGAGATTAAATATTACATTTCATTCTTTCAAATAGCATTGGTGAATGTGCACAGGTTTGACAGTGCTAAACTGCTGCACTTTTTTCCATGGTTCATTCTTTAAAGACTGCGGTGATTCCATTATTCCACTTCCAGCCTGAATTTTAAGATTGTAGTCTGCTCTGATATAAAATGAAATCTCACCCAAGACCATAGACAAACCAAATCTGACCCAAGTCCTTGAGCAAACCATTTTTGCTAGAAGTCTGAGCTTGAAGAAGGTTGGTGGCCATGAGCTCAGCTGCCGGAGTGCTAGGTTCTGAAAATTGTCTTCCAAAACTTCTTGTCTCTTTTTCTTTCTTTGGAGTGCACCTTAAAGCCTGCTTCTTTGACAAAATATTTGGCTATGTGGCCAAATATCTCCTACTGTGGCATAATCATATAAAAGATCCATCTTGCAATGTTGCAGTTTAAATACAAGTTGCTTTTATTTCTATCTCCACATCACATTTTAAATACATATATTTCCAGGGGATAAACCAGTGCACTACAGACTTCGAGCTGCCCAGTCAGTTTTTCAAATAAATTCAAGGTTTCACTCAAAACTTTTCAAGGGTTGTTTTCCAAAAGGTCCTGACCAGCATTCATCTGTAATCACCAATACAAAAAATGTTCATTTATTTAGCAACTTTGTTACTGAGTATTAATCCAGAAAGTATAAAAAATGGCATATTCAGATTCAGAATTCAATTTTTAAAAGAAATCTGAAAATAATAAATAAATTAATAAAGTCAAGAAGCAATTAGCTTATCATAAAATTTCACTGCACCTTAATTGGCACATGTGACAATAAACCTACCTTGAAACATTCACTGAATCAATAATATCCTTTTGAGAAGGAAGCCTACAATTTGTCTCATCTAATTGTCACATGGGCCCGACAGCAATGTGGTTAAGATTTGAAGTGACATCACCTTTTCTGATTGTGGGGAATGATATACACAGCTTGTACATTGGAAAGGAGCAATGGGCCTGAGGTTAATTTACAGCAAATGGTGCTTCAGAGGTTTTGGCTGCTGTCTCTCCCCTTATTCCCTCTCTTTCACTCCCGTACCTTTGCTTGTACAGGTCACATGGGCTCTGCTAACTTCATCACCAGGGGTAAGATCATAAACTCAGCACATTGAATAACTGAAGAAGGAAATTAGCTTCAGCCTTGTAAATGAGACTGCTATCGACCATTTAAAATACTCCTTCAGATCCGATCCATGCTTGGAAATGCGAGAACTTCCGCAGGATGTCAGTTTGTTATTAGGGCCATACAAAGAGCACCTTCCAAACCTGCTTGTAAGGAAATAGTGAGAGCTTTAGCTGCTGTAACTGGACCTGTTGTGCACAATCTATTTAAAGCCACTGAGTGCTCCACTTGGGTGGCAAGAGATACAAACACCATCTTTCAACATGTTATTGCCTCTAGTGTTTTGGGATGTCTTGAAGTTTTGAAAGACTCCATATAAATGCAAGTGTTTTTTCTTCGCCAGTCTAGTTAAGGCTCTATTTGCAATTGGCATTTGAGTTCCGTTAAGTCATATTCATCTCAATTCCACAGCAACACAATAGTCATCTAAAAGCTTCCAATAAAATATTGATGAACTCGAGTTACTGATTGGCTTCAATTCGCTGCCAAGCATGTGAGTCATGCAGCTCGGAAACAGGCCCTTTGGCCCAATTTGCCCATGCCGACCAAGTATCAGCATTGACACCAGGATACTACAGCGAACCTGTATGAAATTGCCAACTTTGTTATGCGTGTGAGGCTTAGGAATTCAGCGTTAGTTAAGATGAGTACAGCATTAAATTTTAAATTAATTACGGTATGTGCCTAGGAAGCAATCTAAAGGAAAATAGATATTCTGAAGATGCACTCAGTCTGCAAAACAAACACAGCAAAATGCATTTCAGAAATAGTTGCAATCTAAAAATTATTCTGCTTAAGCTTATAAGAGGGCAGGAGGATGAGAGCTGATCTTGTAGAGTTGTATAGGATCCTGAGGGGAATAGAGAGGGTAAATGCAGTCTTTTACACGAGTAGTGAAATCAAGAACCAGGGGACAGAGGAGAAAGATTTAATAGGAAACCGAGGGACAACTGTATCACAGGGTGGTGGGTGTATGGACTAAGCTGCCAGAGGAGGTAGTTGACGTACGTACTATCACAACATTTAAAAGACACTTGGGAGGGTACACGGATAGGAATGATTTAGAGGGATATGGACCAAACACGGGCAGGTGGGACTCATGTGGATGGGCGTTTTATCAAAGGACCTGTTTCCATGCTATATGACTGACCCTAATGGAATTTAAGGGTAGGATCTCGGGGAACATCTGAGACATCCTATGCATCGCATTTCTCAGTACGACTCCCCCTCCAAAGCTGCACTTGCAACATGCATCATTGGAATGACATTAAAACAACACTTTGCAAAAATGATAAAAATGATGCTGAGCTGTCAACATGAGTTGGGTTACAAAGAGGTTTAGAGAGCTTGTGGCCAGAATGGAAGAGTTTGGTGCATGAAGGGACAGTGGAGAGATATGAGAAGTCAGGGGAAATATAATGATGTTGGGGAAGCTGGAGCAGGATAGAGTGTTGCAGAAAGTCAGGGGAAGGGTGTGGGGAAGTGGGGCACCATGTGAAAGTGTGGGACGTCTGGGACAGGGTGGAAAGTAGGAGACGGTGGATAGAATAGAGTGGTGCTGAGAGAAGAGAGAATGTGGAGAGTCAGGTTGAACAATGGAAGAATCTAGGAAGGCGGGAACACAGTGTCAAAGGGCATCTGATTGACTCTTTCCATGCCTGAAACCTCTTCGGGTGTGATAGAGATAAGGTGCGAATCGGAGCCCAACGTGGAGGTTGCAAGAATAGTCAAACCTCCAGAGGAAAAATGAAAGTTTGGGCTAATTTCAATCACCAACCGAGGATGAACTTTAGTGTTCCAGGTGTTGACTTTAGATAGTCATTAAACGGAGGACTCACTTCAACTCAATGGATCATGACATTTCAAAGAGGAGGAAAATTTTAACAATCTGATCTGACTAATACAATACAATACAATATATACAATATAACTTTATTGTCATTGTACAGGGGTACAACGAGATTGGGAATGCGACTTTCGATGCAATAAATTAATTAGCTAATCAACAGAAATTTAGACAACCCAGAGAAACAAAATTAGAAACAGTTAAAACAGTATAAAGTGCAAATAGTGTGGACATTTATCTCGTAGCTAATTTCACTTAGACAAATTATTTGGTAATTCCCTGTTTCATTGGTTAATGTGGATTTAGTGTAGTTTATTGTCACGTGTACCAAGGTACCGTGAAAAGCTTTTGTTGTGTGCTGACCAAAGCTTGTCATATTAAACAGACGGTTACTTTTCTGCATTACACCAGTGAACAGAAATGCTTTCTTGAATGTGAAAGCTTTTGGGACATCCTAAGTGAAAGTCACTCCAGGAACGCATTGTCTTTTCAACTAACTTTCACTGACGTCACGTATACACCAATCAATGGTGAAGAGTTCTTCATGGACAATTTCATTTTAACCCTTTTTCAAGATAATGTGTAAATAATTATATGTATTACAAACTACGAAAGGAATGCAAAGCCAAAGAAAGACTATTTCTTTTGAGGAACATGAATAGCCACTTTTTCAATTTGTGTCAAAAGTCGCCCTTTGTCTGGAGAGAGTAGACATGGACTATAAAGAATGATGGTTGGCACACTCATTTCCCAGTAAAAATCCTGTTAGTTTTCCATCTGGACCATTGAATAGCAGGCAGTGATTCCTGCAGACTTATCGTCTGCTTTGTTCTGTCGCCCACGTCATATATGCATGGTCAGTATTTTTACTCGACCATTAAACTAAAGGTGATCGTGTCGGCTAACTATGTGACAAACTGTTTTTAGCAGCTGATGAGGCCTCTTAAAGGTAGAGCCTACCCTGTGCCTGCACTCTGAGGCTTTTCTCACCCTCCACATATCGGATACTATTTCTTCGCATTCTGTTTTCCAAACCGTAATTGCACCAGGGGAAGAAATGGAGAAATGTATGGAAATATATTTTATTGAACAAACAGGCAGTTCAGCTCAACAGTTCATGTCAACATTGAGGCTAACAAATAATTAGCTGCCTTATTCCCAATCCCACTCTTCTGATCCCAATCTAAACTAACCTTGAATAAAGTTTTCAGTAGTGGTGCTCCGCACAGGGGTTGGCCGGTTCAACGCCAACATGCATCGTTGGGGGTTGCTTCCATCAGCAGCCTGCGTGTGTGGAGCAGACCAGCAAACAGCGCCGCACGTCATTTTCGACTGCACTGTCCTCCGTCCCCCTGGTGGAGGGGTAGACCTCACGGCCCTCGACCACAGCACATTGCACTGGCTACAGCGCCTGGAGGGCGTTACATAATCTCTGCTGCCTCAAACGCAAGAAGAAGTAGTAGTGGGAGATTAGGACCAGAGGGCACGACCCCAGAATAAAAGGACGTAGCTTTAGAATGGAGATGAGGAATTCCTTTAGCCAGAGCGTGGTGAATCTGTGGAATTCATTGCCACAGATGGCTGTGGAGGCCGTCTTTGGGTATTTTTAAAGCAGAGAATGATAGGTTCTTGATTAGGAAGGTTACTGGGAGAAAGCAGAATTGGGGTTGAGAGGGAAGAATAGATTGGCCATGATGGAATTGCAGAGCAGACTGAATGGTGCAAATGGCATAATTCTGCTTCTGAATTATGATCTTATGTCACCAATTTGCTCCCAAGTACAATATGGGTTTTCCACAACCTACAGGATATTGTTTCTGCTAACAAATGTTAAAAGCCTTTTACACTTAATTCTAATCCATCCCCATTGTTAACGACCATTCATTGTCAAGAGTTAAGTGTTTAATTGTCATATGCACTGCGCCCGGAACAATTAAATTCTGACTTGTTGCAGTTTTACAGGCACATTAACTGCACCAAGCACCAACACAACAAATAAATGTACAGTGAATTTTCAGTTATACTAGGAAATCAGACCACAATAGTATAGTCCAAAGAACAGAGTGCAGCATTTGCACAAAAATCCATTATAGTTCGGAAGATGGACACAAAATGCTGGAGTAACTCAGTGGGTCAGACAGCATCTCTGGAGAGAAGGAACAAGTGATGTGTCTGGTTGGAACCCTTCTTCAGACCTTTCTTCTCTCTAATCCAATCCATAATAGTTCAGTTCTGATGTAATGTTGTCATTGGAATTGTGCAAGGTGAGCCAAGTTCCTGATGGTTGAAGGGAAGAAGTTGTTCTTGAACCTGGAGGTAACAGTTCTTGTCGCATCTTCCCGATGATAGCAGTGAGATGACAACATGGCCAGGCTGGTGTGAGCCTTTGATATTAGCTGCCTTTCTTGATGCAGTATGGATGGTAGGGAGGTCAGCACCTATAATGGATTGAGCAATGACCAGCACATTCTGCAGACTCTTTCATTCTTGGGCATTTGAATCACCGAACCAGCTGTGATGCAATTGGTTAGAATGCTTTCTGATGTACCTATATTGAAATTCCATGGAGTATTTGTTGATGTGCTGAATCTCGTGTCAGTTGAAATATATCTTGTCCCATCTCTTTTAGAAGCTTCATTGCATCATCCAAAAACTAGTGTAGTTGTACTAACAGAAGCCTCACTTTGTCATGTCACTGCCTGCTAAAAACACACACCGAATGGAGAGTACATACTTCAGCGAGCACGGGGAAGAGCACAGAAACTGGCCAATAAATTGTAATAGTGTTAAAGTAGCATCGTGGGTCACCCTAACACTCTGAAGTCTCATCAGGACCCAAATAAGAGAATTTTAGAAATAATTTTGTAAGGGAATTTCTGCATCACTATTTCTCTGCCCTTTGGTTTTGATTTTGATCATTTAAAGCATAAAGTGGAAGGCCACATTGCATTGAATCTTCCTGAAAGAGTCTTTACATTTTATTTATGTAATGGTATTGACCTGTGAACTAGCAAATTTGATGCAGTTGAAAGCTTAGGCCAAATTCCATATGACAAGGGCATGACCTTGGAATTGGCCTCAGCTAATGGTCACATCTTATGCTTAAGCTGCTAAATGTTTCCCATTTTTGGCTAAATGTTTGTGATGTAGCCATTAGTAACAAGATCTGGAGATAGGATGACAAAACCTTAAGATTTCAAAAGAGCTTAGTTTAAACAGATTAATATCAGGAATGAAGGACTTGAACTATGAATAATTGGAATCTATGTGATTAATATCCTTTAAGCAGAGTAGACAATAGGTGCAGGAGTAGGCCATTCGGCCCTTCGAGGCAGCACCACCATTCAATGTGATCATGGCTGATCATTCTCAATCAGTACCCCATTCCTGCCTTCTCCCCATACCCCCTGACTCCGCTATCCTTAAGAGCTCTATCTAGCTCTCTCTTGAATGCATTCGGAGAATTGGCCTCCACTGCCTTCTGAGCCACTGCCAGTGAGTAGACTGAAAGCAGAATTTCTGACCTGCTTTAATGGAGTAAAGGTGAAACTATTTGCAACAATGGAAGGACTGATAACCAGACGACACAGATTCAAAGACAATTGCTGAACAAAGTTGCGGAGATGATCAGAAATGTTTCCAGCACTTGTATGAGTGGTGAAGGCAGATCCCGTAGTAAATTAAAAAATAAAATTTGATATTTGTTCAAATGCAGGACCAGTGGAAAGGAACAGAGGATTGAGCTGAGTTGCAACACTCTTTCAAAGAGCCATCACAGTTTAATAAACTGAATGGCTCCTTCTGTGATACACAGTAATATAATCAAACCGTAATTGTCTTGCGGACATGGCACTATGCCATCGAGAGTAATCTAACACAACTGAGAAACTGAGTTCAGCGAGTCAGAAATAGTCACCTGATTCTCTTTAATAACAAAAAAAGGAATGGAAAGTGTGAGATTTTGGTGATGAGATTAGATTAATGGCCCTTCTTTTGATGTACAACTAAGGCTGGGGTATGATGTGTTGATGTGGGAGTATTCAGAGATATTGTGAGTTACCTATGTGCATGGGCCTTTGAATTGTTCTGAAATCAGATTGATTATTGTATAGCAAAATAATAGTGTGGCTGAATGATTTGCTGTAGGAATCACTGTCACCTTTAGCTTTTATAATTCATTCTTGGAATTTATCTGTCACTTGGCTAAACCTGATTGTTAGAAAGGGTTAGGATATGAACTCAAAGCGTAATGGCGTATTAAATTTAACACATCTCCAGGGAATGCATGTTGAAACTGACAACCAAGAGATTATAGGTTCTACTTGGATTTGCTCCCTGCAATCTAGCAACTGTTCAAGGAGTGTTTAAGTTTTTATTTTACTGAAATTGTTGGTTGGATCATTGCACAATATCAAGTGAGTGAATATGGAAGAAATACACGCAGTATATTTTTCTGTAGCCTGTTTCCATCCATTCCTCTAACCCTCAATCGTCTGCCTTAGAGTGTAGGTGCAGCAGAGAAAATAGAAAATTAGCACTTATCTGCATAAAATGAACAGATTCAACACTCTTAGTGATCAAATGCAGCAAGTTATGAATGACAGTGCGATCTTATGAATATTATGCAAGATTATTACACCAAAAGGTCTCAAAACATCCTGGATATCTGTCATTCTATAATATAAACTACCCAAATACATTGGTTGCTGTCCTTTAATGACTCCCCAAAAAACTATTTATTCACAAAATGCTGGAGTAACTCAGCAGGTCAGGCAGCATCCATTCCTTCTCTCCTGAGATGCTGCCTGACCTGCTGAGTTACTCCAGCATTTTGTGAATAAATACCTTCGATTTGTACCAGCATCTGCAGTTATTTTCTTACACCCCAAAAAACTATTACTCGATAAGGCACCAAAGTTTTTTGATTAAATTCAGCTTGTAACTTCTGAACATCCTTTTAAACTCTGAAAAAAATTTCAACTAACAATCTTTGGGAGTTTGTTATTCCATTTGAAAACCCCTTTTAAAAAAAAAAAATCCAATCTATGTTTCACTTCTGACTATTCACCATTTTAGAATTTATTCAGTTTGTCGTGGATATCTGGCAAATAGGGATAATATCTGTTTATTCACAAAATATCTGTAACAGTTTAAAAATAATGGGGTTAGTTACTTTGCACAAATAGTTTCTGTTTGTTCAAAACAGTTTGCTTACTTTCTACATGTAAAAAAAAAGATGCTTATTTAAAATTTATAAAAGTTAAATTAGAATATCCGGTCTGCAGAATCCAAACACATCTGACTGATTTCCTACTGAATCCTGTTATTCATTGCACTTCACCTATTATTGGGTTGTGAGTCTGGTGGAATTTCAGATTCGTAGTACTTCTTTATATAAAGAAAGGTTCAGACAGGATGCTAACAGTCATCTGAATGCATACTTTTGCTTGTCTGATGTCTTGGATTCTGCAGTTTAATATGTCTGGGATGTTTGTCCTGATTTGGAATGAATACTAAATCTCCGTTTGTTCAGATCTCTCAGAACAATCTGTTCCAGAAAGTTTGGTTGGTGGTGGCGGAGGGAGGTAATAAAGTCACTGTCTCTGATGTAAATCTGGAGATACTTGGGCTGTTCTCATGCCTCAAATTATATGTTGTCATTTGCAGCAAGAGGACTGATGAAAGCATCAGTATCAAACTGTTTTTAATGTTTTCTGATAACTGGTTTTGTAAAATTGGATCTGAACTGCACCCACTTCACTGTGACTTTGTGCAATGATGACTGTTCTTTAGTCATTGCCACCCACAATAATTCACCTCAAACTCAAATATCACTAAGAGTCAATGCTATGTCTCAATATTAAAGATTACTTTGTGTAATGTAAGTGTTCTTTTTCTTAAATGGTTCCTGCTGTCTAGAACTGTTATGAATCGAATGCACTGTGAAGAAATGGATAAAGCTTTCCCGGTAAATATGGATATCCAGCTACCACCAATGACCACCCCACAAATACCCATTTAAAAGTCAATACTGAGACTTTGAAAAGAGAACTGAATGGTGGATCTGACTGAGAAACCTTTATGTTCTGATTTTATCCAACTCTGTGTCCTCACAATTTTAAATATTACAGTTAGGTCCTCTCTTGTAAAAAATAAATCAATGAACTGATGTCCTTGCTGTAATTTGCAGCACATAGAATTTCTTTTCCTCTTCTGCTTGCTTTACAGAACATATCTTAACGTTGGGATTGTGCATCACTGCCAACTGTACTGTAGCTCTGTTTTCTCTGTTAACTGCACTGCCGCTCTGTCTGAAGAAAGATCTCGACCTGAAACGTCACCCATACCTTCTCTCTAGAGATGCTGCCTTCCTGCTGAGTTACTCCAGCTTTTTGTGTCTACCTTCTGTCAAACTATTCTCTGCTTTACATTGTTTTGCTCTTGGTGACCTCAATATTCAGACGTGGGACACAGGAGGTGACATTTGACCCACTGAGTCTATGCCCACTTTCAGAGCCTTCCCATCAGTTCTCTTCTCAGACTTGTTTCCCTATCAGTCCCTTCTCTCACCTTGATGCTCCTGACACTCGCCTATCAACCAGCATGCCTTTGGGATGTGGGATGCAACTGGAACACTCAGGCGAGACACAAGTGGTTATAGAGAGAATATGCAAACGTCTCACAAACCCCGCCCTATGTCACGACCGAACTTGGGTCACTGGATCTGTACCACCTGCTGCACTGCTTGGCTGTCCTATCTGTGCTTCTGTTGTCACTTATATACAAGTTAGATGTGAACTGTTCTAAACAGAGTTCAGAGTGTATGAATATATCTATCCCTCGGTGATAGGCCGCATTTGGTAACATTTGTTCACCTTTAATTGTCTCCAGTGACATTAGTTTTCTGATGTCTCAAGTCTGACACTGAACCATCACTCAGATTCCATAATCCTGGTCCTGAATGGATCATAAAGGTAGAACTCTTTAATTTTTACGTGTTGCCTTACCACAGCATGACTATTCCAGTTATGGAAGTTTAGTTTAGTTTATTGTCATGTGTGCTGAGGTACAGCGAAAAGCTTTTGTTGAACGCTAACCAGTCAGCAGAAAGACAATACATGATTACAATCGAGCCATCCACAGTGCACAGATGCATAATAAAGGGAATTTGTATGAAACAAAATTTCTCCTCTCCTGAAATTTGCTCTGCTCCTTAATTTCATACTTTTGTCTTCATGCATTCACTCAGTTATCTACATGTCTCTCCATCATCTATTCATTAATGCTGTATACATTGATTTGATAAATCCAGGAACCAGAAATACAAAGAAGGAGTTTTAACATCATATATAATCAGTACTGTACCTGACCTGAAAGTAGTTAGAACTGTACGGCACTGATCAGTCATTGTGCAGCACTGCAATGCAGTACTGGTGGGATCAGATCTGACACTGCATAATACTAAGGTAGAGTACTGGTGAATGTAAAGGGGTCTTGGTGTAACGCTGGGGTACTTGTCAGTAAAGCAACATGCATTCATGCACCACCTTCAGCATCCCAAAGCAATTAGGACAGGGATTAATAAAAAAATAACAGATCAGAGAGAGAGATTTAAAGGCGTACCTAGTGGAAAGAGGGATAGAATGGTTTAGAGCACTGGAGATGTAATAAGACATTTTTAAGATGGTGTAAATATGTGATTTGAAATTTATCTTGAGGATGCCATGGTTACAAACGATCTGATTCAGCCTCAAGACAGTTGCCGGGCAAAGTGATTGAACTATGATGAGAGATCGTAACAGATTCAGGTCTTTTACTAAAATGCTAAAGAATATTGCTAGTGAGTATGAATCTATTATGGGATACAAGTCTATTACTGAGACTGGTGCATTCTTCTTATACTGGTGTACAGTGCTACTAGTGGGTGCAGATCTATTTCTTTATACAATCGTATTAATCTTACTAAAGATAATAACCAAAGAACTACTCGAAGATCTTTTTCAAAATTTGTTTTTTTACATTAATAAGACTGATGTTGGCAATATATTTTGTAATATCAACATGCATTTTGCTCAAAGAATAATGGATTAAAATGTGGAAATAAACCTGATTAGTAAAAGCATGGATGACGATTGAAGACTTCCCACTGGCAGATATTATTGTCAATATTAAAATTGTACCAATTTGTAATATTAAGCAAATTCTAAATCATAAACTGCAGATGTTGGAAATTTGAAATAAAAACGGAACATTCTGCAAACATCCCGTATTTCAGGCAGCATCAGTTAAAAGAAAAACTTGCTAAAATAGCAGGTCAAAACTCCTTCAAAGGAACTGAAAAAAAAGAAAAAATAAGTTGGTTGTAATTTGCAGTTGAGTGTAGGGCAGGGATGCATGCATTGGACAGAGGAAATATTTTGGTAGGATGTGGCCAAGGTTGCTGGGGGTGATACATTGTTTACAAAGCTGTCTGATTATAGATTAATGAGGGCAGTGAAATGCAGGTCAGAACTGTTGAAGAGACCTAAAACCAAAAGAATGTTAGAAATGATCAGCATATCAGGCAGCGTCTGAGGAGGGATAAAAAACAAGTTAATCGTGTAAATGGATAAACTTTCAGCACCAATGGCCAGTTCTGATGCAGAGAGAGAAAGCAAATTATCTGAAATTGTTAAATTTGACGTTTGAGCCAAGAAGGCTGCAACATGCCAATTTGAAAATGATGAGCTGTTCTCGAGCTTAACTTGCACCTGACCTGTTGGAACGGTGCAGGAGTCTAGGTTAATTCCCAGAATGGCGGGACTGTCGTATGTTGAAAGACTGGAGCGACTAGGCTTGTATACACTGGAATTTAGAAGGATAAAAGGAAATCTTATCGAAACATATAAGATTATTAAGGGGTTGGACACGTTAGAGGCAGGAAACATGTTCCCAATGTTGGGGGAGTCCAGAACAAGGGGCCACAGTTTAAGAATAAGGGGTAGGCCATTTAGAACTGAGATGAGGAAAAACTTTTTCAGTCAGAGAGTTGTAAATCTGTGGGATTCTCTGCCTCAGAAGGTAGTGGAGGCCAATTCTCTGAATGCATTCAAGAGAGAGCTAGATAGAGCTCTTTAGGATAGCTGAGTCAGGGGGTATGGGGAGAAGGCAGGAACGGGGTACTGATTGAGAATGATCAGCCATGATCACATTGAATGGTGGTGCTGGCTCGAAGGGCCAAATGGCCTACTCCTGCACCTATTGTCTATTGAGTCCAGAGAGTGTCAGTAAGATGCAGAATTAAAGTGATAGGTGAGTGGATGCTCGGGTCATACCTGTGGACTAAACAAATGTTCTCCTCACAACTTTCTCCAGTGTGGAGGAGACCACAACATGAGATGGTAGTGATCCATCGCCCCTCTACTCCATCAGTCTGAAGAAGGATACTGACCTGAAATGGCTTCTGTCCATACCCTCCACAGATACTGACAGGCCTGCTGAGTTCTTCCAATAGACTGTTTTTTGCATTAAATTAGACGAAAATGAGGAGGAATTTCGTTAGTCAGAGGGTGGTGAATCTGTGGAATTCATTGCCACAGAAGGTTGTGGAGGCCAAGTCGATAAATATTTTTAAGGTGGAGATTGATAGGTTCTTGATTAATATGGGTATCAGGGGTTTTGGGGAGAAGGCAGGAGAATGGGGTTGAGAGGGAAAGGTAGATCAGCCATGATTGAATAGATGGACCGAATGGCCTAATTTGGCTCCTTGAACATATGAAGAATGATGGGGTCATGGCATGAGGAGATCACTGAGAGAAGACATTTGTGTTCCATGCAATAAAAGTTTAATGTTTAGAGATAAAGCATGGAACAAGCCCTTTGAACTTTCGAGTCCAAGCCAACCAGCAATCACTAGTACACAAGTTCTGTGCAACACACGAGGGACAATTTACAGAAGCCAATTAACCTACAGACCTGCACGTCTTTGGAATGTGGGAGGGAACCAGAGTACCCATTGAAAACCCACGCGGTCACAGGAAGAACATACCAGCTCCGTACAGAGAGACAGCAATCAGTCAGGATCGAACCTGGGGCTCTCTGGTGCTGTAAGGCAGTAGTAACTCTACCGCTGCGCCACTACATGGCTGTTCACTAAATCACAAACGCACCTGCCTTGCCAATTTATTCTGTTCCTTTTGGTTTCCATTCTCTGCGGCAGTACTGACTTCAATTCACATGCTTCACGTTCCTTCATTTTCCCTCCCAGCCCTTAGTAATCTATCAATCAGACAGTTTTGTAAATGGTGCATCACCATGGCAACCCAGGCCTTGCCCTGTTCCTTTGTCTGATCTATTCCACCCACAGTCCGCCTGCAATTGAAAACTAATCTGCTTTCACACCATCCCAGTTCTGATGAAGGGGCTTTTAGTGTGACACAATAGGTCTGATTCATTTTTCCACAGAAGCTGACTGACCTGCTGAGTATTTCCAGCATATTTAAGTTTATCATGGCATAGAGTTAATATATTAACTACAGCTTTGCTGAGATGGATTAGGCATTGTATTTAATAAATGTTTTCGTCTCCAGGTAATGTTTTGCAGCAGAACATTGGGAGATGTTGAAAGTTAGTATTTACTTCTGAACGTAAAAGTCCTCACAGAAGTTATTTAAAAACGATATCTTCCTTGCTCATCTGTCAATTGCTCTCGCTCCCTCTCTTTTGCGCTGTCCCTCCGTGGGGCACTCTCCTTCCCTTCTGCGCTCACCCACTGTGTCGCTTTCCCCATCCTTCCCGCATCCTCCCTCTTCCTGTCTCACTCCCTATCCCCTCCTTCCTCTCGTCCTCCCAACGTGTTATCGCCCCAATCTTCTTCCACTCCCCCTCCTTCCACCCCATTCCTAGCTCTGGCTGTCCCACGTCCTCTTTCCACCCCCCACTCCCCCTGTACTCTCTGGCCTACCCTATCGTATTCTCTGCCCGTTCTAGTCTGAATTCCTGCTCTTGTTAACCTGCCTTGTTTCATTCGAGTAGCTTGTGTTTGAAGTTCCAGTGGGAACTAGCCTGACCTCTTTCTTCTGGAATGTTCTCTGACGAATTTCAGTCTTCAGCCACCATCCTGTCTCTTGTTGACAAAAGTTTGTTCTCACTTTAGGTCCAGGTCCCATGCCAGCTTTTTGGCGCTGTTACAATAGCACACAGTTTTCGGCAGCTTTACTTTGGCTTTTGCCTTGCGCTCTCTGTGCAACAGCTTGTTTCCAAGGTTACGTGGCCTGTGCCAGCTGCAGCTCCCCTGTTGGTAATCATTCGGCAACGGGGAAAACTGCGCTACTTAAAGTCGTGAAGCTGCAGAGTCCTGGAGCTGTGTGGAGGTGTAGAAATAGCAGCACCGTGAAACCAAGGTTAGAAATTGTGCAGGGGGTATGAACAAGGTACTTGCCCCACCTATGTTAAGGCTGGCTAAGACACCATCATTTCAGTTCAATAAGTCGCCATGATTTGTTTCCAGTCTTGGGTGTGGTGACTTGTGGAGCAGCTTAGAAAGAGGCAGTGTAAGGTGGTGCCGAAGGCAAATTGACATCCTTCACTTCTGATCCTCAGTGCTGCACGCCTCGACGCTACCCTGTCTAGCATGCAGTGGTGGTCCACTCTGATCCACACTCAACAAGAGCCAACATTTCCCTCACCAGGAGCATTCACCCACCCCACCCCAAGGTATAGCATCCATTCTTCACTGGGATCCCTGATGTATGTGATTGTATATAAATAACCTGGACTGAAATGTAATTTGGGTAACTGTGAGGTGTTGCACTTGAGAGGTCAAATGTAAGTGGAAAGTAGACAACAAATGGAAAGTACCCTTAACAGTATCGGTGTACAGAGTGATCTTGAGGTCTAAGTATGTAGAACCTTGACAGGTGCTCACAAGTAGATAGAGTGGTAAAGAAGGCATGGGGTCTGATGCCTTCACTAGTCTGGGCATTGAGTATAAAAGTCAGGAAGTCGTGTAGCTTCATAAAACTGCTCAAGTCACATTCAGAGTATACTGTGCAGTTTTGGACACATTACAGCAAGGATGTGGGAGCTTTGGAGAGGGTGCAGAGGGAGGGTTGCTGCCTGGATTAGAAGGTATTCGTTATTAAGAGAGGTTGACAAGACTCGATTTTGTTTTCTCTGGAACGTCAGAAGCATGGATGCAGTAGACTGTCAGAAACTCGTCCCCAGGGTGAAAATGTCAAAGACGAGATAGCTTTAAGATGAGTGGGGGAAAGTTTAAAGGGGATGTGTGAGACGTTTATCCACACAGAAAGTGGTAGGTGTATGGAACGCTCCGCGGAGGTGGTGGTGGAAGCAGACACGATAGTGGCTTTTAAGATGAATTTAGATTGGCACTTGAATATTCAGGGAATGGAAGGATGTGGTTCATGTGCCGGCAGAAGGGATTAGTCCAACTTTGTCATCAACGTCATGGGCTGAAGCACTGTTCCTGTGCTGTACTGTTCCATGTCCTATGCTTTCTACGCCCACTACTCCCCCTCTGACAAGACAGTGGCTCCCAGTATTGCTTGCAATGTCAGTCCTCCATACCATTTTCCCCAGGCGAGTGCCCCAAGCACTCATTCCCACTCCTGATCCCGTATTTGGTCGGAACCAATGCAGCCTCTGCAGTCATGTTGTCAGCTGAGGGAGAGTGATTGAATCAGAAACGAAGCCTCTGTGAGCAGACATTGGCTGCAGTCCATTCCCCTTCTTTACCTCCCTCACTGGAACGTGAAACTAAATGCTCGGATGAAGATTTGAATCAGCTGCTGTGTGTGCGCACAGGCCTGGGTTTAATGTACGATCCATGCTGTGCCTTAAGCTGCAATAATGTGGCTATCCAGTGACCCCTGCTGGCCTGTGTGACCATAGTCTGAGGCAGGATGAAGCTTACACTGTACAATACCATACAAAAACAGTAAATGTTTAAGCTCGTGTTCAGCTGGGTTAAATAGCAGTGGAACCTGAACCATTAGTATTCCTCTGGGAGGGGGGCAGTGAGCTCCCACAGGACGGAGTGAACAAATTTGTGATAAATCGAAGGTATCACAAAATGCTGGAGCAACTCAGTGGGTCAGGCAATACTCCAGCATTTTGTGATACCTTCGATTTGTACCAGCATCTGCAGTTATTTTCCTATACAAGTTTGAGATAAAAGTGTAGTAAAAATAGCTTTGGACAATATTCTATTGGGCAGTGTTGTTAATTGGAAGGAAATATCTTTCTTATCTTGTTTTAAAAGGAGTAGGCTCCAGTTTCATATTCCCATTGGCTGCACTCACTGCTCGGCTCCACTTACTTCAAACTGAATATCATTCCATCGAACCAGGGCAGCACTGGGATTCAGTTTCACTTGTGATAGTGTGTGCCTTTACTGACCCACTTCAAGCTGTCAAGCTGGAGCTGCCCGGGTGGCTTCTGAAACACAGGTTAATTCCTCAAACTTTTGAAACCCTCGTTCCTGCAGTCCTCCCCAGCTTTTACCGCACCTTATCTCCCTCCCCTCCTCAACCCTGCAACTCTCAAAGTGATCTATACTCTTCCCCTACCACGCTTTGTGCCAGCACATGATTGCTTAGGCTATCGCTGGAATTTCCCTGCATAAATCTCTTATTCTCACTCTCTTTCTGTAGGTGTTCTGCTTAATACCTACTTACTGCCCAAGCTTTTAGTTACTTGTTCACAATCTCATGTGGCGTGGTGTCAATTTTGTTTGCCTGCACTCTTGTAATCCTCTTTTATTAATTTAAGAATGCTATATCAATGGAAATTGTTGTAGAGTTGATAAAAGTCTTGAGGTTTTGTTTCCACTGGTGTGTAGTGAATTTAGCAGCCAATCTGTGTACAGAAAGAACCACAATAGCAATGAAGTTTTCTTATAGCAATACAGGAGGAAGCTCTTTAGTTTACTGGATCCATGCCAGTTCCCATGGGAGTGATCCCATTAATCCCAATCTCCATACTTCCTAGTATTCCTACATTGTGTTCTCCCTTGCACATGCCCTTAGCTTCCCGAACACGAACACTATCCTACACACTATGAACAATTTATATTTTTTACCAAAGCCAATTAACCTACAAAACTGTACATCTTTGGAGTGTGGAAGGAAACGGAGCACCTGGTGAAATCCACACAGTCACAGGGAGAACGTACAAACGCCATACATACAGCGCCCACAGTCAGTCAGGATTGAACCCAGACCTCCATGTCTATCCCTGGCGCTGTAAGGCAGCAGCTCTATCGCTATGCCACTGTGCCGACCCTAAATGAACCAAAGTCGGCATTTACTTGACTTTCATGTCTTTGGGATATGGCAGGAAACCTATGTGTCCTCAAGGTAAATGTAAACTCTACGCAGGTCACACTGAAGATCAGGACTGAATCTGGAGCTGGAGCAATGAAACAGCAGCAGTACCTCCGACCCAGTGATTAGAACATTTTAATATGGCCGTGGATATTTGAAAGGGCAGACCATTTTTAAAATTTGTAATCAAAGGACACATGCATTCTTTTCTTGCTTAAACCCTGGCTCTTATTTGGATAGAGATCCTTTATTTGGATTTACTGAATATATTCAAGTTTGGGATTGGCACACATTTAAATAAAAAGGATACGAGGAGAGATTGGGAGAGTAGTATTGAGGCCCAGACTAGATCAGCCATGATGCCATTCAGTAGTATAGAGGGGCCAACAGGCCTCTTTATTTCTTGCATCTCATCCTTGTAGACCAAAATCTATCTTGGCCTTGGAGTTGGATATAAGCTGGTAATGTTCACAGACATCCTTTCCTGAAGGGTATTTGTGAATTGGATTTCACAGTCCATTTAAAAACTAAAGTTGTTTTCCATTTAAACTAATTGCTCAATTTACAATTGATTCTCATAGCACATTTGCATATGACATTAAATTCAACTTAATTTGAATTTTAAATCTTCTATGACCATGGTTGGATTTGAATTTATATCTCTGACAATTGTCTTCTCATTTGGAATGGAGAGATATGATCTGGGCATCAGCACAGATAGAAACATAGAAAATAGGTGCAGGAGTAGGCCATTCGGCCCTTCGTGCCTGCACCGCCATTCAATATGATCATGGCTGATCATCCAACTCAGTATCCCGTACCTGCCTTCTCTCCATACCCCCTGATCCCTTTAGCCACAAGGGCCACATCTAACTCCCTCTTAAATATAGCCAATGAACTGGCCTCAACTACCCTCTGTGGCAGAGAATTCCACAGATTCACCACTCTGTGTGAAAAAAAAAAACGTTCTCATCTCGGTCCTAAAAGACTTCCCCCTTATCCTTAAACTGTGACCCCTTGTTCTGGACTTCCCTAACATCGGGAACAATCTTCCTGCGTCTAGCCTGTCCAACCCCTTAAGAATTTTGTAAGTTTCTATAAGATCCCCATTTTGTAAGTTTCTATAAGTTTCTATATATTGTGGGCCAAAGGGCCTGTTCTTGTGCTGTTCTGTATACTATGTCCCAGTAATTTAAAGGCACGATGGGGGCAGTGTCGTTATTAACAGTTCAATGTCGTGACATTGCCTGCTTGACCAGTTTGGGGGGTCAGCCATGTCACTCTGGAAGTGGAGTCATTTGTAGCCTAAATCAATCAGGACAGCAGTTTTCATTTCTGAGGACCATTAGTGATCTGAACACAAAATACTGGAGGAATTTGGTGGGTCAGGCAGCATCTGGTGACGATATGGACAGGTGAACTATTGGGTTGGGACCCTTCTTCAGATTGATTCAGAAGGGTGCTGACCCAAAAGGTCACCTATCCTTTTTCTCCAGAGATGTTGCCTGGCCGCTGAGTTACTCTAGC